>NW_017805504.1:325500-352363 GCF_001891065.2 Hippocampus comes
GAGAGAAGAGGAATGAAGGTCAGTCGTAGTAAGACAGAGTACATGTGCATAAATGAAAGGGAGACCAGTGGAACGGTGAGTTTACAGGGAGCAGAGGTGTCGAAGATACAGGAATTTAAGTACCTAGGATCAACAGTTGAGAGCAGCGGAGATTGTGGAAGGGAAGTGAAGAATAGAGTGCAGGCAGGATGGAACAGCTGGAGAAAAGTGTCAGGAGTGATTTGTGATAGAAGGGGGTCAGCTAAGATAAAGGGAAAAGTTTACAGAACAGTTGTGAGACCGGCCATGATGTACGGTCTCGAGACACTAGCAATTGGCAAAAGACAGGAGGCAGAGTTAGAGGTGGCTGAGTTAAAGATGCTGAGATTCTCCTTAGGAGTGACAAGGATGGACAGGATCAGAAATGAGGTCATCAGAGGGACAACTCAGACAGGAAAGTTTGGAGAAAAAGTGAGAGAGGCCAGACTGAGATGGTTTGGACATGTACAGAGGAGGGACAGGGGATACATTGGTAGGAAAATGTTAGAGATGGAGCTACCAGGTAGGAGACAGAGAGGAAGGCCAAAGAGGAGATTCATGGATGCCGTGAGGGAAGACATGCAGGTAGTTGGAGTCAGAGTAGAGGATGCAGAGAACAGGGAAAGATGGAAATTAATGACTCGCTGTGGCAACCCCTGAAAAGGGACAAGCCGAAAGGAGAAGAAGAAGAAGATTATTTCTGCCACACCTTAATTGCCGGTCCCTGAAAATATTGTCTGACATAAACCGGTCCGTTGGGCAAAAAAGGTTGGGGACCCCTGCACTAGACAAAAAAAAAAAAAAAAAAAAAAGCTTTTCCGTAATGCGGGACAACCTCCATTTATTCACCTCATTGAATTCAGTAGAAAGGAACTCCACCAGAGAGGCATTACGCATCAAAGCCACCTTGTTATTTTTCAATAAACATTTTTTTGTCTGTGCATGATGCGGGCAACCCATATGCATCATCCATTTTCTGCCTCACTCGCTCCTCCTCATTATTCGAATCAGGCTGCAGCTCCTCAATGGCATTCTAATTCCAACCAGCCGGTGATGCCAGAGAAACCTGAGTGCAAAATGATCTAGGAAGCTCTCTGTTTTCCAAAAATCACTTCCCTTAATAGGATTTACCTACCATGAGGTGCTTAACATGAGCAAATGGTATTTATTGACTGAAACTGTCAGGCAGCTGGACGCATTTTGCCCATAATGCCGCACCAAAAATCCGTCGACGTCATTGAGATGGACCCAAGGCGAGCACACCGGGAGGAGCAGCGCAAGGGAACTGAATTGAAGCAGACCTTCATTATCAGCTGCTGTTGACTTAAATCGACAACGTATTTACTCTCAAACAACATCTTCAAAACATTGTTTTGTTTTCTTTTTTTTGGGAAGGCGCAGAACAGATTAATGGCACGTCCATTCACTTCAATGGGGAAAGATGACTTGAGATACGAGTCATGGAATCGATCCAATTCTTATCTCAAGGCACCACTGTCCTCGAAACTGTTTCTAAAAATGCGTTTTTGTTACCATCCTGTCATGATGCGTCAGTCTCCTGTTGCTGGAAAGCCGTGACACACACAAACACACACACACTTGTGCGACTCACAAACACATTGAGCTATGCAACCTCCTGTTGGAACCGACACCGTAACCGCATACACGTTGGCACAAGCCTGCTTAAAGGTTTTCCCTTTTTTTGTTTTTAAACTCCCCGTTTGATTGCCTGCTTGTGCTCGCTGTCTCTCTTGAAGGTGGAGAGCGGGTCAAACGCCTCCGAAGGTTTCGAGGAAAGATCGTCATCAAACGCGCCAGCGCCAAATCGCTGGGAGATGAGGTCATGATCTGTTGCGCAAGTCAGCTGACACCTTTAGAAAGCGCACAGGTAAGGCTGGCAGCCACATTTAGACTTCCCGAACTGTCCAACGAGATGAATGGGTGACACGAGTCACATGACTTGGCTCAAGTCACATGATTCGACTCAAGCTAGACTTATATTGGCTTTTTTTTCATTGTGGATATCTGTAACTCCGGTTTGAGATATCTACTGTTTGATTAACCCTTTCATGCACCCTGGAGCCTAATAACATGATAAGCTGTCCACTGTAGTAACCGCTGTCCCCGAAAGGGTTAATATGTCTTAATCCAAGTTGCAGATTTCTACGACTTCATTTTGATTAGCTGAAACTTGATTTAAGATTTATAGACACATACTGCATCTCAACAGGAAATGGCTGTTTTGCAAAATGGAACAATAGATCTGTGTAGCACACATCCAGTCGAGCCGTATGTTAAAATCGTGACGACCTCCCTGCATTCCGATTGCTCCAGGGAATGGGACCAATCTGATTAGTCGTACCGATTCGCATTCTCCGCTGTCATGGCGTCATCCCAGCGAGCGCCGAAAGGCATCCGACATGTTTCCATTCTGGTGTCAAATCAATTGGACAAACCCAATGATGCGGCACATGATTGACACCCGGTCGTAGGTCGAATGCAGGCGACACTCTCCACCCTCGGCAAACACCACCCGGCAGGCTCAGCTCACCGCGTGACTTCACACGCGGCTTATAAAAGCGATGATTACACCCTAAAAGCCTTAAAGTGCCCGGGGTTGTGATGTCATTCCAAGCGGTAACTGCAAGGCAAACATACCAGGAGGAACACGCAAAGTGTGTGAAGAGCTTCCAGAACGGTGTGTGCTGTTCAGACTCGGGACACCTCATCGTTGTGTGTACAGAGTGTAGCTGCCCTTACACAATAGCTTTTCACATGTTTCTATTGCAAACATGGGAAAAGTGCAGGGGTGGAAACAATGTCAACAATGCTCAGTTAACATCACTAAACTTTGCTCCATAGCGCAGTTACGACAAAATATAGATGAAGCACCATTTCACTTGGGGGCAAACCCCCAAAATAAATAACGGAGATGACAACTTTTTTTTTTCCCCACTACTGAAAGAAGTTTTTGTTGAAATTTATTGTGTCAAGTGGTTGCACAAAACAGAATCATTGAGATCCAGATAATTTTTTTAAGCAGATCTATAAAATTTAAAATGTTGGATTTATTTTATTTTAGTTTTGGGGGAACTTTTCTGTAGGTGGATGAAAGTTGTTGCTCTTTTTTTTTTTTTGTTATGCATGACAATCACTGACATTTATTTTGTTGAATTTCCTCAGTTTTATTGCATCAAACGGTGCAATAAAGATTAAAGATTATTTATCACGGAAACAAATTAAAAAATGGAGTGATCACATATGCAAATTAAGACTTTGTTATTACTGCTCTTAATCCAAGTTGCAGATTTCTACGACTTCATTTTGATTAGCTGAAACTTGATTTAAGATTTATAGACACATACTGCATCTCAACAGGAAATGGCTGTTTTGCAAAATGGAACAATAGATCTGTGTAGCACACATCCAGTCGAGCCGTATGTTAAAATCGTGACGACCTCCCTGCATTCCGATTGCTCCAGGGAATGGGACCAATCTGATTAGTCGTACCGATTCGCATACTCCGCTGTCATGGCGTCATCCCAGCGAGCGCCGAAAGGCATCCGACATGTTTCCATTCTGGTGTCAAATCAATTGGACAAACCCAATGATGCGGCACATGATTGACACCCGGTCGTAGGTCGAATGCAGGCGACACTCTCCACCCTCGGCAAACACCACCCGGCAGGCTCAGCTCACCGCGTGACTTCACACGCGGCTTATAAAAGCGATGATTACACCCTAAAAGCCTTAAAGTGCCCGGGGTTGTGATGTCATTCCAAGCGGTAACTGCAAGGCAAACATACCAGGAGGAACACGCAAAGTGTGTGAAGAGCTTCCAGAACGGTGTGTGCTGTTCAGACTCGGGACACCTCATCGTTGTGTGTACAGAGTGTAGCTGCCCTTACACAATAGCTTTTCACATGTTTCTATTGCAAACATGGGAAAAGTGCAGGGGTGGAAACAATGTCAACAATGCTCAGTTAACATCACTAAACTTTGCTCCATAGCGCAGTTACGACAAAATATAAATGAAGCACCATTTCACTTGGGGGCAAACCCCCAAGATAAATAATGGAGATGACAACTTTTTTTTTCCCCACTAGTGAACGAAGTTTTTGTTGAAATTTATTGTGTCAAGTGGTTGCACAAAACAGAATCATTGAGATCCAGATAATTTTTTTAAGCAGATCAATAAAATTTAAAATGTTGGATTTATTTTATTTTAGTTTTGGGGGAACTTTTCTGTAGGTGGATTAAAGTTGTTGGCTCTTTTTTTTCTTTTTTGTTATGCGTGACAATCACTGACATTTTGTTGAATTTCCTCAGTTTTATTGCATCAAATGGTGCAATAAAGATTAAAGATTATTCATCACGGAAACAAATTAAAAAATGGAGCGATCACATATGCAAATTAAGACTTTGTTATTACTGCGGGCCCACACGTGAAATCAAAGATGCCTGTTTAAAAGGGCCCCGTCAAGACTTGGGTACAAAGAGACTCTGCCATTTTGTTGAGGGTGGGGGTTGGTTGTGGGTGGGCTGCACCAACAACAGGTGCTCCCTCGCAGCTGTCCCGTCGGACTCGGAGGTGAAAGAGTCAGCAAGCGAATCTCTCGTTGTTCCTCCTTTACAACCCCGCTCAACCTCGTGAAGACAACTAACGCCTTCAAAGGGACACTTCAAGTTGGGTGACCAAGACCCCCCAGGTGAAAGAGTCAGCAAGCGAATCTCTCGTTGTTCCTCCTTTACAACCTCGTGAAGACAACTAACGCCTTCAAAGGGACACTTCAAGTTGGGTGACCAAGACACCCCTCGGCGCTCCCCCCACCAACACACACCATCACGAGGCTCCTCAAACTGTGACTGATTTTTCTGCTACTTCATAAAGTCAGACTTTCTCGGTCCAATACACATACTGATAGCATAGTATAGTGGCATGCTTTAATGCAGACTCTTTCAAGTTGAAAGAGAGCGCTTTAACTTTTGACCCTTTTGACAAGCATTGAAATAACTGACCAAAAGCTCTTTCGATTCAAGGCAACACTCCACATCAGACAATTTTAATCAGGAGTGAAGAACCTGACCAAACAGCTTTATTGCAGATTGTTTCAATTTAGCGGCGCTCGTGACATTCGACTGTCTCAAACAGGATTGAAAATGTTGACCTAATTGTGGACTCGTTCGAGTTTAGCGGGGTCTTGACATTTGACCTGTTTGAAACAGCATTGAGAAAACTGAATTCACATTTTCGTATACTTAAAGCCACGGTGCTATTTTATTTTCACCAAATAACTTGAGCAGACAAAAGGATTGAATCCATTTATTATAATAATCGTGATACTGAATCGAGTGCGACTGTGAATAAATGGAATTCCTTTGAGACAGCGATCGAGTCCCAATGAAGTTGTTACGACAGCCAACAGATGCGACATGAGATCAAGGACGGCACACATTTTTTGTTTATGCAGATTGTTTCAATGTAGCAGAGCTCGTGACATTTGGCAGTCTCAAACAGGATTGAAAATGTTGACCTAATTGTGGACTCGTTCGAGTTTAGCGGGGTCTTGACATTTGACCTGTTTGAAACAGCATTGAGAAAACTGAATTCACATTTTCGTATACTAAAAGCCTTTTTTTTTCGCCAAATAACTTGGCAGTTATTAAAGCAGACAAAAGGATTGAATCCATGTATTATAATAATCGTGATATTTAATCGAGTGCGACTGTGAATAAATGGAATTCCTTTGAGACAGCAATGAAGTTGTTACGACAGCCAACAGATGCGACATGAGATCAAGGACGGCACACATTTTTTGTTTTTGTTAAAGTCCCTGTGAAGTGAAAATAATCTTCAGATCACGCTTCAAAATCGTGAAAAACATGAAGATGAAGGCGCAGTAAACTCTGGCTGACAAGCTTGACCTTCGTTTCCCCCCTTTCTCATAGAGTGGATGAGGGATAGTTCATTGGCTGATCCCCAAGTGCATCACTGAGCCTCATTTTAGCCACGCCCCCACCCCAAAAAAAAATCGGACAAACTGAAAATATGAGAATCAGTTTAATGCTCAAATAATGAGTTCTACATACTTTGCATGTTTCCAGCAATTATTTTCAAACATAGAAACACATGTAAGAATGATTTTGACTTTACAGGGACTTTAAAGAAACGCTGGCACTCTTTTCTGCGCTAATACTTTTCGGTTGGGGGGGGGGTGGTGAATCCAACCCTGATTTAATGCATGAAAAAAATTTAGAAGGCGCAGTAAACTCTGGCTGACAAGCTTGACCTTCGTTTCCCCCCTTTCTCATAGAGTGGATGAGGGATAGTTCATTGGCTGATCCCCAAGTGCATCACTGAGCCTCATTTTAGCCACGCCCCCACCCCCAAAAAATCGGACAAATTGAAAATAGTGAGAATCAGTTTAATGCTCAAATAATGAGTCCTCCATACTTTGCATGTTTCCAGCAATTATTTTCAAACATAGAAACACATGTAAGAATGATTTTGACTTTACAGGGACTTTAAAAAAACACTGGCACTGTTTTCTGCGCTAATACTTTTCGGAAGGGGGGAGTGGGGGTTGGGGGGATGAATCCAACACTGATTTAATGCATGACAAACATTTAGCAGCACTATATGTCATCTCTGAAGTCCGGTGTGTGTGCTCAAAACTGGGAGTGGAATGATGACGTCAGTTATTTAGCCCGTGGCTCTATTGACTGTAAACCGTATTGCGTTGGGCAGTTTCAGTCAACGCTCACCCAGGGGACCGTTTGCAAAGCGGCTACGACAGCACGGTGAGCGTAACGCTGCCTTTGGTCCTCTTCAGGATGCCCACGGCCTCCTCGTGCGTGACTCCCTCCAGCGGCTGCCCGTTGACCGCCATGATCTGGTCGCCCCGCTTCAAGCGGCCGTCCTCCGCCGCCGCCCCCTTGCCAAAAACCGTCTTGACGTAGATGGGCAGGTCTCCGTGGGGGCTGCCGTAGCCTCCGACGATGCTGAAGCCCAGCCCGTCCGGACCTCTCTCCAGCGTGATGCTCTTGTATTGAGGAGGGCTGATGGGAACGTGGGGACACAATCAATATGTTAGGTAGTTAGTTAGTTAGTTAATTGTTTATTGAACATACAATACAACAACAATTGACAAAAGGCAAGCAAAACTACAAAAGGAAAAATAAAAAGTAAATATGGGGTGCGCCTCTCAAAATTTGGCCTTTCCAAAAGCAGTCACTGAGAGGGTCAATATTGCGATGATAATAATTAAAGCCCCGTGTTGGCGATTGAGTAGACAGAACGGAAAAAAACAGAAAAATTCTTATGAGCTCTGACCCTGGCTAATAAATCGTCGATTCGTTGCTATGATAATAATAATAATAATACATTTAATTTATAAGAGCCTTTCAATAATTCAAGCCCTGTGTTGGCGATTGAGTAGACAGAATGGAAAAAAAATGAACAAATTATTATGAGCTCTGACCCTGGCTAATAAATCGTCGATTTACCAAGTAGTGGAGTTGAAGCACAAAAAAAGAGTTGATACTCTTATAATAATAATAGTAATAAAAGCACCCTAAAAGTGTTGAAAACCTGATGAGCTAGAAGGAAAGATAGTTTTTGAAATTAGCATGACAAATACAAAACCATCTTTGATTAAAATTAGCTGCTGACTGCTGTAATTATGGAGTCGATTTCCACCCAATATATCAAAAAAGGGCAAACAGAATCATCGTGGAAGCTTCCAACCTGAGGTCATCCTGGAAGATGCAGCTGGGCACCTGGAGGCCTCCGGCCGCCTGCTCCTGAGCTGCGCCAGTCACTGTGTTATCCCCACCCGCCACCACCTAAACGCCACAAGCGGTTATTGGCACCAAAAAAAACAAAAACAAAAAAAAGAATATGGTTTCTGTGGGCGTTCTTACTTGCAGCTGTATTGTCCCTGTGGCATTCTTGAGCAAAGTGACAGCTTGCGAATGACTCATGCCTTCGGTAGAAGTTCCGCAGATACTGATGATCCGGTCCCCCACCTTTGAGAAGGATACATTGATGAAATACTGAGCTTGGGCATTTATGCGTGCAGGGTAATGATGCAATCATTCATTTGATTGTGTTTGGTTCGAATTACAATCGTTGTCATTGCAAAACAATCTGCGCATCATTTCTTTGCTCCGTTGTTTAGTTGGCAATCAAAAGCGACTGTTTGCAAACTGGATTTGCAATGTGGGCGAAGGGCAACACTTCAGGGGGGCCACGCTGTCTCGTGGGACAAAGCAGCGCATGGTTTTGTCCAAACGAGTCCCTTGTTAGCCTGAGCCGTCTGAATTCAAGAGGGGGAGATTTATTAGGCTCCAACAGTCTGCATCACACAGGGCAGCGATTGTCAACGTGGCCCTTTTCCCCCCACCCTTTCCACTCATGAAAAAGCTGTGGGCTCCGTCAGGAATTGAGACTCATTCCGGAATGGCTGGTATGCATATTTGGACGTCAAATGAAGACGCCTGCGATACTGACACCGAAGTTGAGTTATTTGAGTTTTGTGTTTTCTGGCGACTGTGCTGAAAATGCAAAATGTTTGGCAATTTAGAGTCGCCAGTCTTGTCTGGTATATCTACAACATTTCGAGGACAAATTGGCTTGCGAAGGACATCTGGAAAAGTGCAAAGATTAAAATGGCTGAAATTATCAATAACAATGTTCGGCACGCCACCCTTCTGTGACTGCCACCATTCGACGAGGTATTCATTTCATCAGCTGGGTGGGAGGCTTCTTTTTTTATTTCTTTGCTTTGAAATGTCTTGAATTCTTTGCATTGTAATGACATTTGTACTCTATTTCGCAGTAGTAGTAGTAGTATTTAGTAGTGTGTGCATGTGCATGGGTGGGTGTATGTACACTTGTACATTATTAACATCATGGCTCTACTTCTAAATTGAAATTATGTCTGTCATCTTTTCTGTTTCGTGAACTCTGTGTAGGAGATTTAATTAATGATGAGGGATCAATCACAAGATGCTTGTAACGGTCCAATTTCAAGAGATCCGCCATGTTCATAAGTGTCCACGTTGTTTCGATACATCCAAAAGAGACCCGCTGCTACCTTCTGTTGGCCACAGTTCATTTTTTTTTTTACATTTTGCTTTACTTTCCCAGCTTAATGATCAAACCAGAATTGGCCGAGATTTTTCTCTGCACAGCCCCAAAGAGCAATTGACGTCAAGGGGTCTCCTCGTTAGGTAGGACTGGCGTTCAAAGAATTAATTATTTTCTGCGCTAGGGGCCAAAACCATGTATCAGAAAAAAAAATAAAAATCTTGCTTTGGCGCCATCTGGTGGCATTGCATACCAAGTGCCTGTGTTGAACAGAGAGGAGGAGCTTTATTTGCTGTAGTCGAGCCATAGCTTTGACTTTGAAAAAGATGAATGGAAAATGTCGCACCATGAGCTTTTGGGTCTGCGCCGCCAGGCCAACGGGGTTCATCATGGCGATGAAGATGGGTATGTTGCCCAAAGGGCTGCCCACCCCGCCAGCTATACTGACACCCAGGGAATCACCGGGGCCTTTGGTGAACTCCGCCGTTCTCACCTCCTGGTGATCTGGAGCTGCAGACGTGGAAAACATTTGAGCGTCTCATTCCTGGAGCCAGGCCACGCAGTATTTCCAAGGAAAACTTACCCTGCTGACCCGCATCACCAGAAAGGATTCCTGAGGCCACCTTGGAAGTGCAGGATTCACTCGTTTGTTCCATTTGGGTAAGAGAAACCTGGCTGCTTTGGGACAGCCTTCGCTGCGAGTGGAAGGGGCCGGCTTTAAATCTCCCGATGTCCATTTTCAGCGAGCCAACGCAGCACTGAAACAGAATGACGACCGAGTTCCTTGATATGAATGATCCCCACAGTTGGCACACAGTGTCATCGCTTGTTGTCACTACCTTGAGGAGACCGGCGACTGCCTCCTGGGTGGCGCAGCGAACATCTTCTCCGTTGACCGACAAGATCTGGTCACCCTGCATCAGTCGGCCGTCTGTGTCCGCCAAGCCTCCTTTGATGATGTCGGACACAAAAACCCCCGTGTCATTCCTGGCAGATAAAAACAGTGATTTTTTTTGTTTGTTTTGTTTTGATAACATTGATCAAGTCAGAAATCTTTCAACGCAGTGGGCAGGGCAGGGTAACTCCACATCTCACTGGCCATTAGTGCAAAATCCTGCGATATTGTGAAAATCTGTGATATGAAGTTACAGTATATATCGTGAAAAGCCATCCATTTTCCGATCCGCTTTATCCTCACGCGGGGGGTGCTGGAGCCCATCCCAGCCGTCCTTGGGCAGTAGGCGGGGGATACCCTGAACCGGTTGCTAGCCAATCACAGGGCACACAGAGACGATCAACCATCCGCACTCACACTCACACCTCGGGATAATTTTTGAGTGTCCAATCAGCCTGCCATGCATGTTTTTGGAATGTGGGAGGAAATCATAGGACTCGGAGAAAACGCACGCAGGCCCGGGGAGAACATGCAAACTCCACACAGGAAGGCCGGAGCCGGGATCGAACCCACGACCTCTGCACTGTGAGTTGAAGCGCTAACCACTGGACCACCCTATCGTGAAAATCTGGACAATAATATGCTTGTGAAAAAGGTGAACCATCATATTGAGAGGGCTGACTTAAAGGGAGGAAAATTTATGATGTGGCTACCATCATCCCCTGATCTCAACCCTATTAACTAATTCACTCCCAAAGACGTTTTTAAACGTCTTTTCAGACTTGGTCCAGAATAGGCTGGTACTGAATGACTTAAGAGCCTGTGCCGCATCCTTAAAAGGAAGATCAGGGTGGACTCTGGGATTACAAAATGGTTTTCAGGGTAATCTATACCACGGATGCCTACATCGAGCATTAAATTACCTTTGGTCCCGCGATCTGAAGAGCAAAAGAAAAACAATAGTCATCAATCAGCTTTGTGAGTGCTCGTCAGCTGTCATTCGGAGTACAATTCTGTTGACATCCACCTCCCGCTTGGAAGGAGACAAGCATTATCGATCTGGGATTGGTTACCTCCTCCCCACGATGCTCAGTCCAAGTCCCTGACCGGGCCTCTTGTGCAGCTCCACGATGAACGAGTCCCACAAGTCCTCCTCCTTGTACTGGGCCTCGTCCCTGTAGACGATAAGCCGGACTCGTTGCGGGGTCTGCCGCAGCACGTTGATGGCCTCGTCATGGCTCGCCGCGCGCAAGTCGATGCTGTTCACCTGCGACACACCAGGGCGAGCAGTTGGAGGTGTCAATTTGAGGGGGAGGCGTTTAGTCGATGTTGCGCCCGTGGACTGCTTGGGGAGTTTATAAAGGGGTGGCCACAATTTAAGGAAGCACATTCGATTTCAGATTTCCAATCTGAACATTTTTCAGCCCGTCCTCGTCTTTCAAATACGATATCGAGCTCCCATTCAAAAATCCGACCTCTAGGATTTGATCTCCAGCCCAAAGCCGGCCATCCTTGGAAGCCGCACCTTCTTCGTAAACCTCGTGGATGATGATGGCCCCCTGCAGCCATGAATGAAGAGACATTAGATCGATGTTGTGAGAAAAAAAAAATCTCATTACCTGTTTAAAGCCTTCCTCACCAGCAGAGTGTCGCAGCCCCCGACGATGCTGAGCCCCAGGCCCGTCCGCCCTTTGGAAATCTCGATGGTGGTCTCACAACCCGGGATGATGGGGCACGTGGCCGGGTCGCAGGCCAGCGTCGTCGGGCTGGACGAGCGACTGTGACCTGAAGGCATATAAAGCAAGCCAACGTGTTTTATTCGATGCGGTTCTTTTAATTACAAACCCCGAATAAGCGGTCACAAACACTGACTCACTTGAAGATGTTTCGGGTCGGTTGACGCCGAGCATACTGGGCAGACCGGCCGCCTCGGTTTCCCCATTCACAGTTGCGGCGCGGCCTTCCTGGATGGTTACCTTGTCCGCTGTGGTCCTTTCACCAACCTCAATGTCTTCCTGATGGTGACATGAAAAGAATGCTATTTGCTCTGTTGCCACGTGGGTTTATTGTGCTTATGTCACAGTCATGGTGCAATACAAAGCGTATGTGTGTGGGCCTTCTAATTGGGGGCACGACATGCACGCTAGCCTCTCTGTGGTTTTTGTGCATCTTGGGAGCTGGGAAGTCTGAGCGGGCCACACAACGGCATTGGTGGGAGGAATGATTTGAGTGTACTTTCGATGGCGCATCATCAAATAGAGCGGCCACGCTCTCGCTCTCGAGTCACCGTGGTTCAAATTCAGACAAAATCTCTTGGATGTTCTTTGAAAATGGGCAAAGTGACCTGCTTTACATCAAAGTGGCAGACCTTTTTGTGTGTTTTCAGGCTTCTTGAGATGTTTTTTTTTTTTTCGTGTGCGTGCATCTACCCATGTCACGAACAGAAACTGGCTTCAGAGGCTGAATTGTCACAAAATACAGAACAGAAGTCTCATTTAAATGGCCAGAATGGCTTTTTGAAGCCAAAATGACAGACTTAATGTGTCTTGTCAGACTTATTTCTGGGTCGACTAATGATAGACACGTTTGACCAAATTTCATGGTAGGAACACGCACCGCTTTTCAGGGGCTGAATTTACCCCCTTCTTCCAAATTGCAGCCAACATTGCCACGCGCTACTCTGCCTGACCACTTGTTCATGCGCGCAACATGTGTTCCGACGCAACATGTGTTCCGACACTTAGTCGGGGCCCAGCTGTTTACCTCCGCGCGGGACCCGGCTGCGTCTCCCTCCGTTTCTCTCACGGGTCCCACCGCCATCTGCTCCAGGGCCCCTGTGTTCCTGTTCCGCAAGAGTCATAACTCACGTGAGCTGTCGCTGAGACAGTCTGCTCAGAAAAGGGAAGACCAGTTCAGTGGAAGGACAAAGCCTCTGTCATAAAAGCTAATTACACTCAGCTACAGGGTTTGTTTACCTTCTTCACTGAAGGCAACTAAAATAGCATTGGTTGGTGTTGATGTTTTGGTTAGCAACAGCGCTGAACATTTCTTTCCTTGGACACAAACTTCAAACGATCATCTTTGAAAGCAAGTGTGCACTGGGCTTGTTCATTCTTTTTGGTGTTCTGACGTCTCCCTCTAGTGGACGTTGTCTAACATTGCAACAATGAGATCAAGATGTATCTTTTACCTGATGAAGATGATTTTGACTTTAGATGGGGAGCTTTTGATAATGGAAGATGCATTCTGGTGGCTTTGGCCATAGAGGACCTGTCCATTAATCTAGGGCGGGGGGGAAAAAAAAACAAAGAATCAGCCGTGTTCGAAATGCTCATCAAATGTCCTACTTCTCACCTCGAGGAGCTCATCCCCGACAAGCATGCGTCCGTCAGTCCCGGCCGCCCCCGCGGGGTCGATGCCCACCACAAAGACGCTCATGCGGGCGCGGTCCCGGTTGCCAGCCAGGCTGAGGCCCAGGCCTGTCTTGCCCTTCTCCAGCTCGATCGCGTGCAGGGCGCCCGGGAGGCTGCCGTAACGCTGGACGATACTCTCTGAAATGCACCAGTGGAGGCATTTACTCGTCATCACGATTGAATGCAAACGTATTGTACGCCAAAGTTAAATACAACTGAACCGCACTGAACAAATGTACTGTGCTGGAAGAAAAAATGTGTTTGGTAAAGAATCATTGTATCTGGTATGTTCAATGTGGCAAACAGTTGCAAACAGTTACGTTTGCCAGACATTCCCAAACAGTTTTAATGGTTGCAAACAGTTTTTTCTTGTCGCCATCACATTTTGAATGACAAGAATAACTGCTGGAGACCATTCAACTTGTCGGCGAACGTCTTTGCGACCGTCTGTGACCTTGAACGAACGCAGATGGGGGAAAAACACCCAACATCTGCAGGATGCGCAAGCACTAGCAAACCATTGCCGCTCAATGAGATATGTAAGGGAGTTGTTTGATAGAAATCGTTAATGACACCGATAATCAAAATAACGTATGATGACGAAAAATAAAAATATTTTTGCGTGTTTTAATTAATCAACAAAAATCTACCAGCTGTTTATTAGAATAGCTTTGTAGACCTAGTCCAAGTGTAGAGACTAAAAGTTTGAATCATGAATCATGAATATATTAATAAACGTGACAAGGAACTCACCCCAGTTGTTCCCAAACTCCACCTCCTCCCCTTCTTCTTCTTCTTCCCCGTCTCCCGCATCAGCCTGAAGGGGCGGAGTCAGCGTCTCCGCCAGGGTATCGGTGTCCGTTTCCCCCACGTGGGGCACGACCGGCATGGCGAGGGCCATGCTGGCGGGCATCGCGTTTGCAGCGTCGCGCTTCTTGGGCTTCGGGGTGTGGAAGGGGGAGATCCATATTAGTGAAAAGGCCAACAGAATTCTAAATGCTTTTTTACAGAATCAATCGTTGCTTGAAGGTTTGCCAGGAGAGCGCAACAAATCATCAGAGGCGCATGTGTTTTGATTTTGCAGCATTATGTTAGTTGGGGCGGAAAAATGATTGGGTGTCATCAACGCTCGAGGCTCACTCAGACGACAGCGAATTCAATACGGTCAAGCTTGGTTCATTGAACCAAATTTGGCTTACACATTAATATACACTACTCACAAAACTTCACATGGGCTTTCTGCAGAAATTTTAGGACAAACCTCAAATGCAAACTGAATTTCATAATTTTTTAAAAAACCCAACACGGAGCAGAACAGCACAATTCTGTACAGGTCTTGACATCCTCTCCTATGCCTTTCTGTGACTCTTCCAGTCACTTCCGCGCTGCCTAAAATAGCGTTAATCCATTTTTAGGTGTGTTTTTTTTGGGTCTCATGATGACAAAATGTGAACAGTCTGATGGAGAGGAATACCATAGGTTCATCCTGAAATTTCAACCAGAAGCAGAGCATTCTGTTCCTACCTGAAGAACAAGAGACATTCACACTTGCGACACACAAGCCTGCCTACCCGTTTTAACATCAAGTGACAAATGAAAAATAAGAACAAGATGATTGGACACAGACAAACACTCAAGACGCCGGTCCTACGTGCGCATGCATGGCCATTTGTGTAGCATTCAATAGACTGACTTTTTGCAAATCGCGGCTAGGGTGTTGCACACATTATCAAAACGATGTTACTCATTCACTCCCATTGACTAGTGTACTCGTCAATTCTGTTTTTCAACGCTGATGGGCGGGAGATCCTCTGATGCTGCGCCACGATAAATTTCAAACTGGGAAACAACTTCACTGATGCACAACCACCACTAGATGGCATTAATGGCCCATTTTAGAAATTAGATCAGCACAAATTTGTGAGTCGGCTACATTTTTGGGAAACCATTGTTGGACATAAAACAATGTCTATTTTTTTCATTTGGTGGATTCGTAGGGCTTCCCGTTGGTCTTGAAAATCTCAGAATGTTCCAAAATGGCGGGCAGTGAATGAGTTTTTCATCATCATTGCAATTTATGGCCTGGTACTATTCTAGTGAGAGGACACGAGTCATCCATTTCAGCTGCCATGCTCTGACGAAAATGCAAAAGTTTGGCAATTACGCATCATTCGTCTGTTTGCAAGACATTTGTGGAACAGGTTCCCTTTTGAAAGACTTGTGAAAATGGCCTCAACAGACAAAATGGCTGCTGGATTTCAAACAAGCTACCATCAATCGACTGCGTTAATTTAAGTCATTACACTGTGAAAAGAAACAAGAGTTGTATTTTTTTTGTGGCTAAAACAGTAATTTTACTTTCAACAACTTTAAAATAAAAATGATTGACTTTTATGGCAACAATGTTAGCACAACAAAGCGAGCAAGGTGTTTTTTTTTGTACCAAAACAATCTGCCGAGTTGTTTTTACTTGTAACTCAGTTAGCAGAGCAAAACAAGGGACAACAGTTAATTTCTTTGTAGTGGAACATGGGAAAGCCAATTTTCACAACAGCAAATCTTAAAAAAATTTTTTTTTTTTACAGTGCAGTCACTATTTGTTATCATTGGGGGAAAGGGAGGCATATTTTCAAAATAAATTTCCGCACTCAAAAGTGAATTGGGGCGCGGCTTCAATTGCCATCATTTGAGGACGTACGGTAGAACTTGCATCGAGCACTGTGAATGCATTAGCTGTCACATGACATAACGTTGCCATTGCCCCATTCCACAGCACGTGCGTGCACCGAGAAGGACAAGAGGAAGGCCACAACAGAGACCCACAAACCTTAAACGGGGTAGGAGTGAAAGGGTTAGTTGGGGAGAGGCGGAGGACAAGTCTACTGTGACTGTCACCCTCCTATAGAGAAGAGACAAAGGGTGACAACTTTAGACGATGACGCATTTGTGACACAACAACGATTCACCCACTGTGCTTTCATGTGCAGTGCAAAAAGAACAGCCGCTGAGTTCAAACGGCTCCAAAGCGTCACCAACCTTGTCCTCCTTGTCTCTGGGTAGAATTGGTGCATTCTCCTCGATGGACTCGGCGCTTGTCGATGACTACATGACACAATACAACATCAACTTGTATTACACGGTGCTCCCACGTAAAGTGAGTCCCGTATTTTCCGCACTATAAGGCGCACCTAAGAGCATTCAATTTTTCTCACCGACAGTGCGTCTTATAATCCGATGCGCCTTCTATATGGATCAATATTCTGATTTCTTGTACAAAGTGTTTTAAATGTTCTATCAAGCGCTTTGTTACAGCTGTAGCGGTTGTGAAGGCGTTATAGAAATAAAGCTGTATTGTATTCTATTCCTTTTTATTGTATTACTTTTTATTGTATTGCCTTTAGCGTAGCTCCAGCTAGTGGATGCATAACGCACCCGCAGCCACTATTATAGTTTCTATTCTATGCACCCTATAATGCAGCGCGCATGATATATGAAAATAGTTTTAAAATAGGACATTGATTGAAAGAGTGCCTTATAGTGCGGAAAATACGGTACATACGATTTCCTCTTTGGCAAACCAAGACCAAAATGACCTCTCGATTTTTCTGCCATAAAAGTAGTTGCTTCAAACAGAGCTAATGTTACCCCGGAGTCAAGATACACTTCCTTACAACACACACACACAGTAAACAGCTCAGCTGCATCAGGAGACACTCACACCGCTTTGGCATGCACGCCACAGTGCTCATGCCAGGTAATCCATCTCTCTTATATTCCGTCTCCCTGGTTTCTATTGCATCAGCCATCAATCACACTTGAGCTTGCCTTATCGCTGCCGCTCTCCTCGCTTTTCTAAGCAGAGCGCCCCTCTTTCAAACCGTCATCTTCACAGATCAGCATAATTAGAGACAAACTTGGGGAATAAAATGGGACAATCTGTCTGATCACTTCATCAACAGGCATCATGAAAAAGGCTTTCCTATCACT
The DNA here is from genome assembly GCF_001891065.2 of Hippocampus comes. Classification (NCBI taxonomy): domain Eukaryota; kingdom Metazoa; phylum Chordata; class Actinopteri; order Syngnathiformes; family Syngnathidae; genus Hippocampus; species Hippocampus comes. The sequence continues at coordinate 342,905 of NW_017805504.1, forward strand.
GGGGGGATCACAGCTGCGCCAATGGCAAGAGCACCCAGAAATGACGCCATGCAATAGATTGACAGCAAGTCGGCCATTTTGGCATGCAACGGCCATGGAGAGTCATTTTAGTGGATCCTTCAAAAATGAACCGGTCGTGAAGATTTTGCCCCCAAAAATTCTCATGAAGCAGTCACTAAAAAGACAAAGGAAGTCAGGAATTTTCTGTTTGCAACATGACATTTCGGTAGGCCACGAAAAGAGTCTTGAGAACCAATGCCCGAAAAGTCATAGAAAGTCTGCCATTTTGGTTTGAAACAGCCATGTTGGAGACATTTTCTACTTTTGAGACCTACCCTGGGTTTCTGGATAATACTCTGCACCAGGAAGGACACGGGATTGCCTGCCCTGCGTATGGCCTCCACCGCCTCCTCGTGACTGGCGTCTCTTAGATCGACGCCGTCCACCTGATGGGTGAGGTTCACTCTTATTATCCGCTCTCCAGTCTTGTCTGAATAGCCCCCAATTGTTGGTTATTTACTTCCACAATCCTGTCTCCGGTCTTCAAGGTGCCGTTGTGTCCGGCGGGACTGTCCTCCAGGATATGCTTGATGAAAATGCCCCGCATCACCTCGCCGTTGCTCAGCCGGCTGCCCATCCCGCGGCCCCCGACAATGCTTATGCCCAGGGACTTGCCGGGCTGTCTGAAGAGCTCCACTCTGAGGGCGGAGGTACCACAATCAGTTTACATCACTTTTATTCTATTCTTTATGTTTCAAGTGATCTTTTCAAATGCGTGACTCAACTTTGAACATGTATTATGAATAACACATTTTAAATATGAATGTTCATTAAGGACATGAAAAAAATAGTACCGTATTTTCCGCAGTATAAGGCGTACCTAAAAGCATTCAACTTTCTCAAAAGCCGACAGTGCGCCTTATGATCCGACGCACCTTCCATATGGATCAATATTCTGATTTCTTGGCCGTAGTATTTTAAATGTTCTGCAAAGCGCTTTGTTACAGCTGCAGCGGTTGTGAAGGCTCTATATTAATAAAGCTGTATTGTATTGTATTGTATTGTATTGTATTCTGTTTAGTGCAAACGCAGCCAGTGGATGCATAACGCAAACGCAGCCATTATTGTAGCTTCTATTCTATGCGCCTCACAATGCGGTGCGCCATATGTATGAAAACAGTTTTAAAATAGGCCGTTCGTTGAAGGTGCGCCTTACACTCCGAAGCGCCTTATAATGCGGAAAATACGGCAATAATTTTTTTGGGTCCCCTGGACATACTCACAGTCGCGGTTGATTCCAGTTGCTATAAGACACACTCTCCTCACCCTCACCATCCTCCCGCTCGGGAAGGTTGGGAACGTCCCTACACAGCAAGGGAGACACTTAAAAAACGCCCTGGGTTCAAAAAAGCACCGCTTCCTTATTGTAGACGAGACTCGGTCAACGTACTTCGGAGGCGGAACAAACGCCGGTTCAGAGAAGACGTCGACAAGGGAGACACTTTAAAAATGCCCTGGGTTTAAAAAAAAGCATCGCTTCCTTTTTGTAGACTAGACTCGGCCGACGTACTTTGGAGGCGGAACAAACGCCGGTTCAGAGAAGACGTCGTCTTTGTCCCTCGGCTCCACGCTGCTCTTATACTCCTCGAGATATTCTGCTGGGACGTACGTGATGCTGGACAAAAACACAAGTTGAAACAACGTGACGTTTGCCTCGCAAAGGCACACAAACGTGCTGAGTTTGGAAAGGTTCTTGGTTATCCGGCGATGTGAAAAAGTTGTTAGTGTTACTAAGTGATGACGGCATGCAGACAATAGAAGGACGAATGGAGGAAAAGAACACCAGGACGGACGGCCAGGACAATGCCGGACGGTTAGTCATACTCACACATAAAATGGGCACAGATCATCCTCTGGTGAGCAAGCAGATCTAGAACGGTGAAGAGTTGGCGTTTATGCACCGAACAGAACTGTGCCTTTGTTTAGTTGGCCAAGCATGCAATAATCCTCTAGGGTTTTTTTTCTTGGCTAAACCGAAAACATTCATGCTAAAAAAATAAATAAATAAATAAAAAAAATCCAGTACTAGAATACTGTGTTCCACCTTTATATGACCGTTTTTCTTGCATAACGTACCTATTTATAGCGACTGTTTTTATGGCCTCTTACAGCTCTTTTTTTTTTAACAATACAGATGCTGTGAGGTAATGAAAACACAACAAATATTTATATTAAAGTGCAGTGAAATATATATGAGTCAATTAAAATGCACTGCACACAAGAGTAAAATAAAGACAAAACGAGTCTTATCAGATTAAATGCAAATGTATTTGACCAAAAAGTTAAATACAACTGAAGTGAACTTAACAAATGTACTGTAGTGGATTGTAATGCAGTGATTCTTGGCAAAGTGTGCGGTAGGGGTAGAACTGTTAAAAATAAATGAATAAATAAACATAATAATTCCATAGTCTCCCTATATGGCTGATTTTTACCGATTGCGGGGAGTCTTGAACACATCACTGAGGGTTAAACGGGGGTTTCCTGTATTTAGTCTTGCCCATTGCTCTTACCCCATATCTGATCCGATAAGAGAGTGCCTGCGCAGCATGGCGCGTGCCTGAGCGTTGGTCAGCTTGGCGGTAGGTTCCCCGTTAATGGCCAGGATGAGGTCACCCACGCCCAGGCGGCCGTCCCGACTGATGGAGCCGCCGTGGATGATGCTTCGAATCAGCATCCCCAGACCGTCTTTCATGGCGCTCACCGTCATCCCTGCGATAGCCGTAAAACCACAGCGCCGTCAATTCACTCCAGTGGGTTTGGGTTCTGTGAGTTGGAGGCAAAGTGACTCTTTGGGGACTAACAATCCAATGTACGGTACTGTCTTTTCGAGAGTCTTTTTTTTTTTTTTTGTTTTGAATAAATGAGGTGTTTATTATTGAAGTAAATAGACGGCGTTCATTCACCCGTCTCAGAGGCTTTAATACAATTTCAGCATTTTAGGGAGGTTAAGACATGAATTATGGGAGACATCTATTTGGGGAAAGACGCTAATTTGTTTCCACTAATTTTGAAATACATTTTTTGAGGAAATATACGCAGAGGTAATTCGTCCAGTTCCACACCCAAAAAACATTTTGGGAGCATTTGTGCATTAATTAGTGGTGAGGCATCTACTTGGGGAGAGGCCCTTATTTATCTCCAGAAAATGAGGCTTGTATTATTTGTATAAATGTCAAAACAGTTACCCAATTACGTTGCCTAGTTGAGTTTAACTCTGGGGCTTTTGTGCAACTTCCTCCTTTCCTCAAATGTTTTGGTTGTGTGAAGGCCACTATTAGAGAGAGACATTTATTATTTGTTGTCTGGGGGGGAGAACTTGTCAAAACCTCTTTTGATGTGAAACAACTTCATTTGAAGAAATGAACACAAACCAAGACTGGAGTTGCCCTTGACAACCGTGATCGTCCGTTCGAAACTGCTCCCCGAGGTTGCCGCTCGGTCGCCAGCGTCTGCTCTCGTGTCGACTTCCTCGTCCTCCTACGGGGGAAAAAAAAAAAACGACAACAGACTCCTGACCTCTTCTGCTGTGTCCAACACGGGCATTGACACAAGAGTTCAGAACAGTCCTTCTCAAGTTACCTCCATGGAGATTGGTTGTTCCACAAAAGTGCTGGCGGGCTCTTCCGCGTGACATTGAACCAATTCTGACGGTTCCGGCTGGATTATGGGCGTGATTTTGAGGTCATTAAACGGCCTGTAGGAGTCGAAGGCCTTCGTGGTGTCCTCGGCCGTGACTAGGTCCTTGTCAGAACCGCCTGCAGGGGCTGTCACCGATGTCGGCCCATAGTCGAGATAACTTGAAATCTGTGTTGCGCATGGTTAGCTTTGTAAGGGTTTGTTGTCCTTTTTTTTTTTTTTTTTAAAGAGACCATTCATAATTTTTGTCAACAATATGAACCAGGGTACTTTGGGTGGCACAACACAAATGACTACGATTGACTTCAACTGAAAACGAGGAAAAACCTTGTAGTTGGTGTTCCGCTCCAAAACGATCAAAATTAAATCTGGCGGAACCGGGTGAGGATGATAAATGAAGTGAATGTCGTAAATAGGTGTACAAAGAAGATGGCTAGCCACGAAGCAAACCTTCATAATCGGTTTGGTGGAAGACATTTAATCCCAGGTATGTAGGGAAAAAAATGTGGTCGGACTATGTTTGAATAATTTTGCAAAAGAGAATGGCTAGCCTGCTAGCTAACGTCAGCAAGCTGTCCAACACGAAGCAAACCTTCATAATCGGTTTGGTGGAAGACATTTAATCCCAGGTATGTAGGGAAAAAAATGTGGTTGGACTATGTTTGAATAATTTTGCGAAACAGAATGGCTAGCCTGCTAGCTAACGTCAGTAAGCTGTCCAACACGAAGCAAACCTTCATAATCGGTTTGGTGGAAGACATTTAATCCCAGGTATGTAGGGAAAAAAATGTGGTTGGACTATGTTTGAATAATTTTGCAAAACAGAAGGGCTAGCCTGCTAGCTAACGTTAACAAGCTGTCCAACACATCTGTGCCACGGTGCCAATCAACAGAGATATCAACAATTAGTGTCAGCCGCATTTCTGGGAACGCCCTCCCATTCTTGGAACCTTTTGGACAATCAAAACAATGACAAAACCTTTTTTTTGTTGAGATGCACAAAGGGCCAAAGTGACCTCAACTCTGTTTCCACTCTTTTTGCCTTGGTCAAATGACATGTTCGGGTTTGTTTACTGTGAGGATGCCTGAGGGTTTGCCACTGGGAATTCTGTGCGACGACATCATACAGTGTTCTTCTAATTTGCGTAGATGTCTCGCTGCTCACCTCGGGCGTGGATGTGTGCAGGAAATCCAGGTCGGACCTACTTCCATGAAGGGCAATCATCGATGCCTGGAAAGTGTCCTCTTCGCCATAATAAGTACGCTCAAGCGCCTTTTCGTCCACTTCGCTAGTGTCCACCTGGCAGGAAAAAAAAGGTACATTTAACCGCCAAATCAAAAATGTTGTCAAGTGTTTAATTGTTTTTTTTTTTTTTTTTTTTTAAATAAATCCTCACGGTTGCTTGAAAAGCTAACTAACCAATGCCGGCTCTGCCCGAAAAAGGACCACGCTGGGCAGTTCATCTTCATCCCTGTCTTGTCGTAAACTACTGCTGAAGTCAAACGAACGGATGGTGGACAGCGACGTGACTTCCTGCCCAGCATAAAGCTGCGGTGAGTAGGAATCTCCACTTATCCCCTAGGAAAAGTGAAGAGATTCTTTCAGTGTCTCCAAGTGTTCGAGGATTACGATTGTCCGGCTCAATTTTGAGAGGCTCCGCCGCCAACGTGCGTTCCACATCCTGTGGGAGTGCGGGATAACTCTCACGCCGGCTGGTAATCCGTCTGACCTCGACACCGGTAATCCGAAGGCAATACAAGCGAAAATGAAAGCTGCGGGTTGTGATGAAGAGCCCCTCGCACCCCCCACGCCTGCTTGTGACCTTGTCGGACTTGTCATTGGAGTTTCCTGTTTGATGGCGACTTTCGAGTGTTCAAACTTCCACTCCGTGCGCGACATAGTCGATCACCCATCACAGTAAAAGGCTAAAATAAGCCACTAAAAAAGACAGACAAATTCAAAGCCTTTCGATAAGATTTAATTATGAGTGACTTGAAATGACCTAGCTTGAAATGTAACGCGACCCCAAACACTGACAAGACACCAATCGTCGGATTCAAAATACTTACGGGAAGGGGTTTGGCCACCCCGATCTGCACCATGCCCAGCTCAGCCCCCTTGAGAGCTTGGACAGCGTCTTCCAGGCTGGCGCTCTCCAGGTTGGTGTCGTTGACGAACATCAGTCGGTCCCCCGGCAGCAGTCGTCCGTCCTGCTCGGCCACGCCGTTGGGTACCAGGGAGCGGATCACGATGACCGTTTTTGCCGGGTCCAGTGGGTCCTGCGGTGGAGCCGCATGGAATAACGTGTAACCAGAAGCAGGTTTAATTTCAAGACAAGAAAAAAGTTTTGTCCTTTCACACCTGGTAGTCGAGAATGCTGAATCCCAACCCTCCAACTCCTTTTTCCAGCTCAATATTTTGGATCTCCAGCTCCCACATGGCCAAAGTAGACCCCGTCGCCTCCGGAGTCAGATCATTTGTCGCTTCCGCCGTTTCCACCGCGTCGACGCTACTCAGGTCGTGTGTTTGTTTCTCCTCAAAAGGCAAACAGAGACGCTCAATCTCTTGTTTGGCATACTCGGCCTTTGATGACATGATATCATAATAAGCCAGGAGCTGGCTTTGAAGTGTTCTCTTTCCAGTCACCATTGTTGGCGACTGCCGCTCAAGTGTGTAACTGGAGTCGCGCTGCCTTTTTATTTTTTTTTGTGTGTGTGAAACCTTAGTCCATCACGCTTGGCAGTGTGGAGAACTAATGGAGCGACTGACAGTTCGGGCTCACCTAATTACACGTGAAGAGGCTACGCTGTCGAGGAAGACAAGGACACTCGTGCAGCGGTTGACAACCTTTTACATGACACGGCATCATCATTTACAGCTATGTTAATGCAAAAAAAATAAATAAATAAATCTAATCAATTGAAATGATTGAGGATTATTAACTGCCTCCTTGGGGCTCTTTTCCACCACAAACCTGCGACACGTTTGACCCATTAGGGCCACTGTACACTTTTTTTTGTTTCGTATGTGTTATGCATTGTATTAGCAACCATCAGCTTTTGAGTATTTCGGGACACTTTTGACCCATTAGGGCCACTGTACACTTTTTAAAAAATCATGTTTTGTTTCGTATGTGTTGTGCATTGTATTAGCAACCATCAGCTTTTGAGTATTTCGAATCAAGCGCGGTAACAGAAAATCAAGTACCTCTAGTGGCGATCCGGCAGAGGAAGCTTCTACTTGTGGGTTTGAAGCGTCACTGTCGGCCTGCAGGTTAGGGGCAGGTCTGCAGCATGTCATGTACACACACAGGGGAAGCTCCTTCAAGATTCGGACCACCTCCTTGTGGGTCTCACCGATGAGGGATATACCGTTGACCTGAAACAAAAAAAAAAAAAAAGGCATTGATATGAAGATGGGAAGCCATCGTTGCGGTGTGAAACGCTAGCTCCTCCCACTTACCTCTACTAGTTCATCCCCACTGAATAGTTTGGCGCAGCGGCCGACGGGTCCTTCGGGCAGCACGGAGCGGATGTAGTGATGGCCGCCGTTGGCTTTCAGACTGATCCCCAGGGCCCTGCTCTCGCTACTTGAGCCACCTACATGAGCCATAATCATTTCATTCGCTCAGCTAACAAAATGAGGGAAAGTCAGCTCTTGAAAAACACTTACGACGACTTCATTATTTGCGCCCAGAATCCCTTGCCACTTTTTCACAAGTTCCTCTTCCTGGAAGGGTGTCAGCGTTGTTGTACCTTTAAGGGAGGACACAGTTAACAGTGCCAGCTAATCTCAAACAACACGCACCATTTGAGCATTTGTAACTGTGTTGCTAGGTTGTTTGATACACCCTCACCCCCACCCCCTCCCCACGGCCTCCTACCATCATTCTCTTGTGTCAGCTGATCTACAACCGGCGTGACAGCAGGTCCTTCGTTCATTGTCTGTGGCTGCTTTTCATCTGGGCACACAAGGCACCGTCGATGAGGGAGGTCAGACGTAATGCTCGACACAAACAATGTGGAACTGTTGCACTTGAAAGTATGTTGCAGATGAACGATACATTTATTTTGTCGAAACTACACCAATAAAGATAATGTATCACTGCCCCGTTGTGGACCATCCAGGACACCCAAAATGTATCGGCAGTGCGAATGTTCCCGTTGAACGTCTTGAACTAACTTAACCTCACAATGATTTAGCCATGAATCTTCACTATTTGAAAGAGCGCTAAGCCATGCCCCGAACAGAAAAATATTTAATGCCCTCAAAATAGCTTGCAGTTGCCTGTTGAATCCACAAGGCGGCAGCAAAGCACTACCAATGTCAAAATGAAACTCCTCAACTCACTTCAGCATACGTCTTTGACACTATGATGCCACGAGATGAAGCCAGAGCAATAAGTTTGAGCAAATAGACAAAACTGTGGATATGCCGTATTCTTTAAAAAAAATGTAGTTCCGACCAAAAGAATAGAAATATGCGAAAATTGGAACAAAACACTTGCTTGCACCCGCAGCCTGAGCCTACCTTGGTAAGTTTCCGTCGGTCCCTCCATGTCGAGCTCCTTCAGGACCGCCGCTGATGGGGGCAGGATGGTGACGACGGGGGCCACAGCAGGTGGAATCTCATCGGGCCGGAATCCCCGGCGAATCAACTTCAGGTGGACGGCCTGACCCGTGTGGCGGAGGACTTCCACGGCCTGTTGGTTGGTGTATCCCTGGATGTCCACGCCGTCCACCTGCAGGGGCGGCGAGCGAGCGGGAGCCCGGGGATTCATACACACACCTTGTGAGTGTTCTACTCTTAGCCAACAACATTGTGATGAAAATGTCTCCCTGTGTTTGGAACAATTTTGCATCCCAAATTGTACCAAATACAGGGAGACATTCCAAAAAAAAAAAAAGTAGGCGATCCATTCAGAACTCATTTTTTATGGATAGTCTTTAAGAACGCGATGGCTCATTGTGTTGAATCTTTGATATTCCCAGGAAAAATGTGCCATGAATTGTTAATTCCTCAAAATTATGCAAATCCACAGACTGAATGGATTCATTGCTCCCTATCGATGGCTCACATACTGTAAAACATTTCCCACATAACATATATTGTTAATATTAGTGATAGTAATTCGCGTTGACCTTTTTAAGGGTTGGGGTGGAGGGGCTAAATGATTGCAGCACTCGCAAAAGGTGAATGAGTCACCAGATTGATATTGAAAAACAAAAAAATCATTTAACTCCAAGCAGGGTCCGACATGAAGCCATTTTTGGTGGTACCAAGTTGTGGTAAAAAAAAAAGCCATCGTTGCGGTGTGAAACGCTAGCTCCTCCCACTTACCTCTACTAGTTCATCCCCACTGAATAGTTTGGCGCAGCGGCCGACGGGTCCTTCGGGCAGCACGGAGCGGATGTAGTGATGGCCGCCGTTGGCTTCCAGACTGATCCCCAGGCCGCTGCTCTCGCTGTATTTCTCCACTTGAGCCACCTACATGAGCCATAATCATTTCATTCGCTCAGCTAACAAAATGAGGGAAAGTCAGCTCTTGAAAAACACTTACGACGACTTCATTATTTGCGCCCAGAATCCCTTGCCACTTTTTCACAAGTTCCTCTTCCTGGAAGGGTGTCAGCGTTGTTGTACCTTTAAGGGAGGACACAGTTAACAGTGCCAGCTAATCTCAAACAACACGCACCATTTGAGCATTTGTAACTGTGTTGCTAGGTTGTTTGATACACCCTCACCCCCACCCCCTCCAC
>NW_017805504.1:352705-357705 GCF_001891065.2 Hippocampus comes
TTGTGGACCATCCAGGACACCCAAAATGTATCGGCAGTGCGAATGTTCCCGTTGAACGTCTTGAACTAACTTAACCTCACAATGATTTAGCCATGAATCTTCACTATTTGAAAGAGCGCTAAGCCATGCCCCGAACAGAAAAATATATATATTTTAATGGCCTCAAAATAGCTTGCAGTTGTGTGTTGCAGCCACAAGGTGGCAGCAAAGCGCTACCAATGTCAAAATGAAACTACTCAACTCACTTCAGCATACGTCTTTGACACTATGATGCCACGAGATGAAGCCAGAGCAATAAGTTTGAGCAAATAGACAAAACTGTGGATATGCCGTATTCTTTAAAAAAAATGTAGTTCCGACCAAAAGAATAGAAATATGCGAAAATTGGAACAAAACACTTGCTTGCACCCGCAGCCTGAGCCTACCTTGGTAAGTTTCCGTCGGTCCCTCCATGTCGAGCTCCTTCAGGACCGCCGCTGATGGGGGCAGGATGGTGACGACGGGGGCCACAGCAGGTGGAATCTCATCGGGCCGGAATCCCCGGCGAATCAACTTCAGGTGGACGGCCTGACCCGTGTGGCGGAGGACTTCCACGGCCTGTTGGTTGGTGTATCCCTGGATGTCCACGCCGTCCACCTGCAGGGGCGGCGAGCGAGCGGGAGCCCGGGGATTCATACACACACCTTGTGAGTGTTCTACTCTTAGCCAACAACATTGTGATGAAAATGTCTCCCTGTGTTTGGAACAATTTTGCATCCCAAATTGTACCAAATACAGGGAGACATTCCAAAAAAAAAAAAAGTAGGCGATCCATTCAGAACTCATTTTTTATGGATAGTCTTTAAGAACGCGATGGCTCATTGTGTTGAATCTTTGATATTCCCAGGAAAAATGTGCCATGAATTGTTAATTCCTCAAAATTATGCAAATCCACAGACTGAATGGATTCATTGCTCCCTATCGATGGCTCACATACTGTAAAACATTTCCCACATAACATATATTGTTAATATTAGTGATAGTAATTCGCGTTGACCTTTTTAAGGGTTGGGGTGGAGGGGCTAAATGATTGCAGCACTCGCAAAAGGTGAATGAGTCACCAGATTGATATTGAAAAACAAAAAAATCATTTAACTCCAAGCAGGGTCCGACATGAAGCCATTTTTGGTGGTACCAAGTTGTGGTAAAAAAAAAAGCGTTACAATGTGGCTCTATGCATTTGCGCCGTCCAATTGAGGCTCATTTGAGCCCCAGAAAATGGCTTCTTCAAACAAAATGACTGTTTACTTCCAGGCAGGTTACTGCATATTTTTCATGACATATACACGTACATCTAATTTCCTGTCAATCAGTGGAAATGTTGTCAGGGGCTACTTGTACACCCACAAACAACAACGTGGGCGAAAAATTAAGATTTGTCACCCTCCTTGTGGGCCCCCAAAAGGCCAGTTATGATTCGGTCGGTTTAACAATAAACACAGCAATTCGAAGAAAGCCTTGGTGCCTGCTCAGGTACTTACAGCCACTATCTGGTCTCCCACGTGAATACGACCGTCTTGATCTACAGCGCTGTCTTTTGTGATGCTCTTGACGAAAATACCGGAGGGCTCTGAGAAAACGAAGGACAGAAATAGTTTTACCCCTCCCATATGGTTTCAACTTATTCCGATAAAATGTCCCGAAAGTACTGTACGGTCTTGTTAAGCTACAATTTTCTGCAACGGGTCAGTTTTGGTTCAATCAATACTGCTCACCCACTTACGACGACTTCATTATTTGCGCCCAGAATCCCTTGCCACTTTTTCACAAGTTCCTCTTCCTGGAAGGGTGTCAGCGTTGTTGTACCTTTAAGGGAGGACACAGTTAACAGTGCCAGCTAATCTCAAACAACACGCACCATTTGAGCATTTGTAACTGTGTTGCTAGGTTGTTTGATACACCCTCACCCCCACCCCCTCCCCACGGCCTCCTACCATCATTCTCTTGTGTCAGCTGATCTACAACCGGCGTGACAGCAGGTCCTTCGTTCATTGTCTGTGGCTGCTTTTCATCTGGGCACACAAGGCACCGTCGATGAGGGAGGTCAGACGTAATGCTCGACACAAACAATGTGGAACTGTTGCACTTGAAAGTATGTTGCTGCATTTTTATCCCCGACATAACCGGCAATTGTGATCCCCAGCCCCTGTGTGTTCTTGATGAGGCTCACATCAAACGCGCCTTCTTCTTCTTCTTCTTTACATTTATTTTGTCGAAACTACACCAATAAAGATAATGTATCACTGCCCCGTTGTGGACCATCCAGGACACCCAAAATGTATCGGCAGTGCGAATGTTCCCGTTGAACGTCTTGAACTAACTTAACCTCACAATGATTTAGCCATGAATCTTCACTATTTGAAAGAGCGCTAAGCCATGCCCCGAACAGAAAAATATATATATTTTAATGGCCTCAAAATAGCTTGCAGTTGTGTGTTGCAGCCACAAGGTGGCAGCAAAGCGCTACCAATGTCAAAATGAAACTACTCAACTCACTTCAGCATACGTCTTTGACACTATGATGCCACGAGATGAAGCCAGAGCAATAAGTTTGAGCAAATAGACAAAACTGTGGATATGCCGTATTCTTTAAAAAAAATGTAGTTCCGACCAAAAGAATAGAAATATGCGAAAATTGGAACAAAACACTTGCTTGCACCCGCAGCCTGAGCCTACCTTGGTAAGTTTCCGTCGGTCCCTCCATGTCGAGCTCCTTCAGGACCGCCGCTGATGGGGGCAGGATGGTGACGACGGGGGCCACAGCAGGTGGAATCTCATCGGGCCGGAATCCCCGGCGAATCAACTTCAGGTGGACGGCCTGACCCGTGTGGCGGAGGACTTCCACGGCCTGTTGGTTGGTAAAAAAAAAAAAAAAAAAAAAGTAGGCGATCCATTCAGAACTCATTTTTTATGGATAGTCTTTAAGAACGCGATGGCTCATTGTGTTGAATCTTTGATATTCCCAGGAAAAATGTGCCATGAATTGTTAATTCCTCAAAATTATGCAAATCCACAGACTGAATGGATTCATTGCTCCCTATCGATGGCTCACATACTGTAAAACATTTCCCACATAACATATATTGTTAATATTAGTGATAGTAATTCGCGTTGACCTTTTTAAGGGTTGGGGTGGAGGGGCTAAATGATTGCAGCACTCGCAAAAGGTGAATGAGTCACCAGATTGATATTGAAAAACAAAAAAATCATTTAACTCCAAGCAGGGTCCGACATGAAGCCATTTTTGGTGGTACCAAGTTGTGGTAAAAAAAAAAGCGTTACAATGTGGCTCTATGCATTTGCGCCGTCCAATTGAGGCTCATTTGAGCCCCAGAAAATGGCTTCTTCAAACAAAATGACTGTTTACTTCCAGGCAGGTTACTGCATATTTTTCATGACATATACACGTACATCTAATTTCCTGTCAATCAGTGGAAATGTTGTCAGGGGCTACTTGTACACCCACAAACAACAACGTGGGCGAAAAATTAAGATTTGTCACCCTCCTTGTGGGCCCCCAAAAGGCCAGTTATGATTCGGTCGGTTTAACAATAAACACAGCAATTCGAAGAAAGCCTTGGTGCCTGCTCAGGTACTTACAGCCACTATCTGGTCTCCCACGTGAATACGACCGTCTTGATCTACAGCGCTGTCTTTTGTGATGCTCTTGACGAAAATACCGGAGGGCTCTGAGAAACCGAAGGACAGAAATAGTTTTACCCCTCCCATATGGTTTCAACTTATTCCGATAAAATGTCCCGAAAGTACTGTACGGTCTTGTTAAGCTACAATTTTCTGCAACGGGTCAGTTTTGGTTCAATCAATACTGCTCACCTGCATTTTTATCCCCGACATAACCGGCAATTGTGATCCCCAGCCCCTGTGTGTTCTTGATGAGGCTCACATCAAACGCGCCTTCTTCTTCTTCTTCTTTCTCCTCGCCCTGTGAAAAGGGTTGGGCAATTTTAGCACAGGGGCGTGGCCGCGCGATACGGACGCCAATGCTGCTCTCCGACGGACGCCGACCTTGTCCGCGGGGCGCGACGCCGGCGTGGACGCGGAGACGGAGGGGTTCTCGTCCACGTGGCCCCGAGTGATGACCAGCTTCACCCGGTTGCCGCACTGCCGCAGCACCTGCGCCACCTGCTCGCTGCCCATCCCGTACAGGTCAGTGTCCCCGATCCTTAAGATGTGGTCGCCGCTTCTCAAGCGGCCGTCCTTCAGGCCCAAGAATGTGTAAAAGATCAATTAGGGAATCACCGTAGACCAGGCACGGGCAAAGTATTTATTTATTTATTCATTCGTTTATTTGTTTATTTATTTTTAGATGAGGAATAAAAAAAAAAAAATCATCCAATACATTTTTTTAAAATTGTGTATGGAAAATATGTGGAAGAGTTAATTTTGATCATAAAATAAATGATTCTAATTTTAGCATTGTAATACAATAATAATGCATTTTTTATTGCAATGAATGAACCACAATTATTTTATAAACTAAAGACATGCTAGGTCTGCATAACCATGTGTTTATTTTACATATGTATCTTTTTTTTTCAATAAACGCACAAACCAATTATCTTCCGAGATGAGTTTATGAAAAATTAATGACAATTGATTAATTTTATGGATTAAAAAATGCTCAAAAAACAAGAGTTACAATTCTCATGTTGAATGTAATTGCATATTTTATGATTTTTGTGCATTTTATTTTTAAAAATAGTTCAGTTAACTGATTACACTGGTCAACAAATTTTTCCGTCGTATGTTAAGCCAGAGTTGCGTGTAGATGTTTCTGGATGACATTTTTTTTGTAACTCTGACCTCATTTTTTGGGTTTGAATAATAATAATTATTTTTTTATTCCAATTGAGGCTCATCTGAGCCCCAGAAAATATCTAACAAAAACAAAATATCTAAGATGGTAATATATCGGGGTTAAGCTCAGCAACAGGTGGATT
>NW_017805504.1:361964-396601 GCF_001891065.2 Hippocampus comes
TTGTGGACCATCCAGGACACCCAAAATGTATCGGCAGTGCGAATGTTCCCGTTGAACGTCTTGAACTAACTTAACCTCACAATGATTTAGCCATGAATCTTCACTATTTGAAAGAGCGCTAAGCCATGCCCCGAACAGAAAAATATATATATTTTAATGGCCTCAAAATAGCTTGCAGTTGTGTGTTGCAGCCACAAGGTGGCAGCAAAGCGCTACCAATGTCAAAATGAAACTACTCAACTCACTTCAGCATACGTCTTTGACACTATGATGCCACGAGATGAAGCCAGAGCAATAAGTTTGAGCAAATAGACAAAACTGTGGATATGCCGTATTCTTTAAAAAAAATGTAGTTCCGACCAAAAGAATAGAAATATGCGAAAATTGGAACAAAACACTTGCTTGCACCCGCAGCCTGAGCCTACCTTGGTAAGTTTCCGTCGGTCCCTCCATGTCGAGCTCCTTCAGGACCGCCGCTGATGGGGGCAGGATGGTGACGACGGGGGCCACAGCAGGTGGAATCTCATCGGGCCGGAATCCCCGGCGAATCAACTTCAGGTGGACGGCCTGACCCGTGTGGCGGAGGACTTCCACGGCCTGTTGGTTGGTTCTTTGATATTCCCAGGAAAAATGTGCCATGAATTGTTAATTCCTCAAAATTATGCAAATCCACAGACTGAATGGATTCATTGCTCCCTATCGATGGCTCACATACTGTAAAACATTTCCCACATAACATATATTGTTAATATTAGTGATAGTAATTCGCGTTGACCTTTTTAAGGGTTGGGGTGGAGGGGCTAAATGATTGCAGCACTCGCAAAAGGTGAATGAGTCACCAGATTGATATTGAAAAACAAAAAAATCATTTAACTCCAAGCAGGGTCCGACATGAAGCCATTTTTGGTGGTACCAAGTTGTGGTAAAAAAAAAAGCGTTACAATGTGGCTCTATGCATTTGCGCCGTCCAATTGAGGCTCATTTGAGCCCCAGAAAATGGCTTCTTCAAACAAAATGACTGTTTACTTCCAGGCAGGTTACTGCATATTTTTCATGACATATACACGTACATCTAATTTCCTGTCAATCAGTGGAAATGTTGTCAGGGGCTACTTGTACACCCACAAACAACAACGTGGGCGAAAAATTAAGATTTGTCACCCTCCTTGTGGGCCCCCAAAAGGCCAGTTATGATTCGGTCGGTTTAACAATAAACACAGCAATTCGAAGAAAGCCTTGGTGCCTGCTCAGGTACTTACAGCCACTATCTGGTCTCCCACGTGAATACGACCGTCTTGATCTACAGCGCTGTCTTTTGTGATGCTCTTGACGAAAATACCGGAGGGCTCTGAGAAAACGAAGGACAGAAATAGTTTTACCCCTCCCATATGGTTTCAACTTATTCCGATAAAATGTCCCAAAAGTACTGTACGGTATTGTTAAGCTACAATTTTCTGCAACGGGTCAGTTTTGGTTCAATCAATACTGCTCACCTGCATTTTTATCCCCGACATAACCGGCAATTGTGATCCCCAGCCCCTGTGTGTTCTTGATGAGGCTCACATCAAACGCGCCTTCTTCTTCTTCTTCTTCTTCTTTCTCCTCGCCCTGTGAAAAGGGTTGGGCAATTTTAGCACAGGGGCGTGGCCGCGCGATACGGACGCCAATGCTGCTCTCCGACGGACGCCGACCTTGTCCGCGGGGTGCGACGCCGGCGTGGACGCGGAGACGGAGGGGTTCTCGTCCACGTGGCCCCGAGTGATGACCAGCTTCACCCGGTTGCCGCACTGCCGCAGCACCTGCGCCACCTGCTCGCTGCCCATCCCGTACAGGTCAGTGTCCCCGATCCTTAAGATGTGGTCGCCGCTTCTCAAGCGGCCGTCCTTCAGGCCCAAGAATGTGTAAAAGATCAATTAGGGAATCACCGTAGACCAGGCACGGGCAAAGTATTTATTTATTTATTCATTCGTTTATTTGTTTATTTATTTTTAGATGAGGAATAAAAAAAAAAAAATCATCCAATACATTTTTTTAAAATTGTGTATGGAAAATATGTGGAAGAGTTAATTTTGATCATAAAATAAATGATTCTAATTTTAGCATTGTAATACAATAATAATGCATTTTTTATTGCAATGAATGAACCACAATTATTTTATAAACTAAAGACATGCTAGGTCTGCATAACCATGTGTTTATTTTACATATGTATCTTTTTTTTTCAATAAACGCACAAACCAATTATCTTCCGAGATGAGTTTATGAAAAATTAATGACAATTGATTAATTTTATGGATTAAAAAATGCTCAAAAAACAAGAGTTACAATTCTCATGTTGAATGTAATTGCATATTTTATGATTTTTGTGCATTTTATTTTTAAAAATAGTTCAGTTAACTGATTACACTGGTCAACAAATTTTTCCGTCGTATGTTAAGCCAGAGTTGCGTGTAGATGTTTCTGGATGACATTTTTTTTGTAACTCTGACCTCATTTTTTGGGTTTGAATAATAATAATTATTTTTTTATTCCAATTGAGGCTCATCTGAGCCCCAGAAAATATCTAACAAAAACAAAATATCTAAGATGGTAATATATCGGGGTTAAGCTCAGCAACAGGTGGATTTTTCTTCTGAAACATCATAGCTATAAATTAAAACGCATGGTAAAATCAGTATTGTGCAAGCTTTTATAGGTTAAACTGAAAAACAAAAAAAAATCTCAAATTTTTCATATACAGAAGACTTGCGATTGTAAATGTAATTCAGCTTTGAATCAAGCGCCATCACCTGGTCGGCGATGCCTCCAGGAAGGATCGTTTTCACAATCACGCCGGTTGTCTTCCCTCCAACGATACCAAAACCCAGGCCGGTACCATCGTTGACCAGCTCGATCGTCTCCACATGCTGCCACTAGATCACAACGGATACTTTCAAAACCAACGTTAGCGCGAAGCAGCTTTGTACATTTCAGTGCTCCTGCCACCTTGAAACCAAATTGGTTAGCGAGTCTCGTGTGCCAGAGGGTGTGTGGGACATGGCGGCACTTACCAGCTGAGGTATGGGTCCCCGGGCCACGATGAGCTGCACCCTCTCAGATGCTCTCTGTAGGATACCGATAGCCTGCTGGTGGGTGACCGTCTGGTCCAGGGGCTGGCCGTTGATGGCCAAAATCTGGTCGGCTTCCTTCAACTTGCCATCGCTGCAGTGGAGGAAAATAAAACTCATGTCGCGGTGTCCTCTATACCAAATGAAACCGGAGTGGGGAACCACTGGCGATATTTGGCTCACAAGAGATGCGTCGTAACAGTTTTTGGGTTTCATGGCCAGTCATCAAACTCGGTCACTACTTCCATTTCATGGCCTAAAAAAGCCTGGCTGCACTTTTTTTGTGGAACCATGCTCCACCCACGTTTGTTTTGCAATCCGGCGTCACATTTCAGTTTTGTCCACGTTGGAGAAAAGTCGGCATTGGAAGAGGACACCCGGAAAAGGCCAAATTGATTCTAAAATGGCCGCCACTTTCCCGGCACGGGTTCTTGAGGCTTTTTTTTGTGGCCCGACCTATGATCAACGTGTCAAAATCAAATTTCATGTTGCTGATGGAAACGATGTCAGAGTGTATCGGTTGTGAAGACTTGACTGCATTCGCATACCTGTGAGCCACACTTCCCGCTTGGATCTCCTGGATGAAGATGCCGAGCTCCCCTCGGTTCTCGCTCTTCAAGCCCACCACGCTGAATCCCAGACCTCCCGACGCTGGCTTCTGCAAGTCCACGTATGCCACGTAGCGGCCCTGCGGCGCATACGTTTTGTCCACATTTCAGCATCCCTATCAAAACTTATGTAGCCACTTTGGCCCGGGTTCATCTTTGTCGAATCGTTTGCAGGACATGGACATTATCCAGAGTCACTTTCCGTAGACTGTTTAGTCTTCGGAAGTCTGCTCGTGTGGCTTGCCTTTGAATTCCATCGAGCATAAACGAAACGGATTTAAATCAAAAGATGGTGCTTTCTACCTGCGCCATTGTCTGAATAATCTGATCCAGTTGATCGCATGTGGGTTTGCTATCGCAGATGTCCGAAGGTGCCACATGGCTGCCGTTGTGTTGCGCTTCTGTGATGCGATCACCCCCGCCCTGTGAGGAACACACACACACACACACACACGCACACGCACACGCACACACACACACACACACACACACACACACACACACACACACATAACTTTGTTGCGTCTCCAATCCAAAGCGATTTAATGCCGCCATCTACTGGCATCCGCTTGACATTACAGTTATGTCAACGCTTGAATTGGACAGACAAGCCGGTCCTCCTTCCCCAGCTGCCAATTGAAAAATAGACTTATTAATCGGTGTGATGTCAGAAAACAGTGCCCGGTTGTGAAATATAAACGTCCACAACACTGAACGAGTTAAACAGCGTGATGGCGTTGCTGTCTGGATGCTTGGCGAGTGCTATGATCTTCCAATCCAGTATTCCGCATCCCGAGGCTCGTTATCCTCTATGATGAGCCGCATCAAAAGCCGCATAATCCTTCAGAAGATTATGGCTGCTTTTCCCACAATGGCTCTAAGACTCCAAATATAATATTTCTATTATCGTCGCGGGCCATCTGGATGACTCAGTGTGCTTCTTTTTAATGACTGCTGTGACAGATGAACTGAAATAATGTTGGCTGTGTATGCCTAGTACATAAAAAAATGTTTATTCCCCAACAAAAGGATCTCATACACATAGCGTTTTTTTTTTCAGTCCTTGGCCTGAAGTGGACATTGGTCTGAATCACTTATTCCATGCTAACAAGTGCTTCATGTAAGCTTCAAAAACATATCTGACGAATGTTCATAAAATACAACATGAATTTCCTTCCTCACAAGAAAATGGTCGCCCACCCTTGTTTAAAGCCATTTGTGTGTCATTTACCCGACTACCAGAGTGCTGCGAGCTACTTGAAAATACCTCACCGGCCTGGCCGACGTTAGCGTAGCATGCTGCTAAAATGCATGCGCTTTGTTGGACGGGCTAACTAAGAGGATTAAAGTTCCAGTCTGGTTCTTGCATATCTAACCAATTGTTTCCGCCCCACTTCACACACAACCAGCGGCCTCTTCTTTTTCTTTTTTTTTTTCTGTTGCCATAGCTACGCGGGCTGACCGAGGCCCGATGGATTGCTTTTCAAGTGTTACTTTGAAGGAATCTAAACAGCGCAGCTCTTTGCTCATCTCATCTGAGAAGCTGGCCCACCCTCTCGCCTCCCACTGCATTGCTCGCATATTTTCATTCGGCTTCCTGCGGCCCCCTTAAAGAACTCTTTTCTTGCTACGATAATGTTCAGCTCTCGATAGCGTCGACGTTGTGACTTGTGTAAGATAAGCATGCGCCACTCAGATCAACAATTGCTCAAGGAGGATAAAGCGTTCTCTTCTTTTCTCTTTGGCCGTGTAATGAAGCATGAAGCAGTGGCGTGGGTGGGGGGTGGGGGGTGATGGGGTTGGTGCCCCCCCCCCCACCTTGTATAAATTGCATATAAAATACTAGTTTGTGGCCAAGAAACACATTGCAGTCTTCTACCTGCTGGCTGGAGCTAGGTCGGCACCCCCCCCCACCCCTCAAAAGTCCCACATCCCAAACGGAGCCTGTCACCTGCTCTTTGAGCTGCTGCACGGACTTTTGCAAGGCCAGGATCTGGTGGAAGAGGGGGCTCTGGAGCACCGACTTGAGCAGGCTGAGCTTCTCCTCGGTGGGCACCTCCCCCCGCTCCTTCAGCTTGGCCTGGAGCCGCTCCACCGCCTGCAAGGCACGCTGTGTGTCTGAGAGCCGCCCGTCGCATATTTCAGTGACGGGCCGGGAGAGAAAGAGGACACAACACGGGCGCATTGCGTTTACTCATTTGGGGGACAGGAATAGCAATTTGCCCTGTTGAAATGATAACATCACAAAAGACAATCGCGGTTCTGAAATTCACTCGGATTTGGAGATGCAATTAATAAATCGACGACGAATTGATTGCACTGGTCAACACTGATTTTGGCATCAAAAAAGATTTTTTAGGTTGCTGAATTGGAAAACGACATTTTTTTCCGCTTTGGCTCAAATTTATTAGGTATTCTATAGTTGTTTTTTTAAACAAAGTAGTAGCAAATTATGATACTGCGCGTCCGTACGGTTTTTCCTTTCATTTTTGGCGCGACAGTGTGAAAGACGGCAGTCGAGAGCAGAGCCTTCTACTGGATCGGCAAATCATGTTTCATGTGAAAATCAAGCAAAAATTCTGAAAATGAGGAAATCCTAGCAGTCAACAAATGCAAAAACGGGCAACGTGAAATCACAAACGCGACTCTTTGTAACGATTAAAGTTCATTTCTTAAATTGTCAATGCATGTTAATTAGCTATCAGTTCGTTGTTAAAAATATCTATCGCTCAAAAATTAGAGCCAATAAAAAAAAAAAGGGATGTCATTTTCGCATTCAGCAGCCCAAAACTACCCAGAAACGATTCAAATATATTTGGCACTCAATTTTTTGGGGGTCAATGTTATCAAATTAATCTCTAAATACTTTGTAACTTGATGAGTCGTTTAGAGACCTTGTTTATTTAAAATTGTCCAGATTTTTTGGCTTTCAGCTGCTCAAAAGTAAATCTGCTCTCGTCATCCACGAAACCAGACTAATTATCATTGTGTTGAATCAAATTGTGATCAAAACATGTTTTATCAACATTTTTCTCGATTTTTACAGATCAGTTGCTGAATCATCAATTTTACAGTATTTTCTGCACTTAGATTTTGAAATAATGCCCTCAGCTTGAATATAGGGGGAGAAAAAACTTCTAAACTTTTTTTTTTTTTTTTTGCCAATTCATCGATGAATCTCCAAAATAATCAACAGCTTGTTAAAACTTAGTTGCTACCTTACTTGTAAGAAAACTTCTTGCTTGCAACATTAGGCAGAAAAAAAAAGATCAAGCCATTCATGCAGTTGTTGGCTCGAGTCACTATTCAGGTTTTCAGTCACTCTTCTTGCCGTCAGTTTTATAGATACGGATGAGCCCTGTTTACAAAATGGACCTCGGCTGGAGTCCCTATTCAGTCCCTGTTGGCCACTCGTGTGTTTTTCTTTTCAACATGAGGAAAAACAACAACGTTTCCAATGCTATTGTACCCATTGGCAAAATGGTGGAGGAAATGAAACAAATCTTGTGTGTGTCTGCCAGAGCCGGCGAAAGCGCCTCATTGGCAACGCTCCACTGTCATGTGGACAGAAAATGAAGCAATTTCCCGCGCTCGCCCACTGTGACCGTCACCTAAAGGGGCATGCGCGGGGTCTCAAGTGAGGATTTGTTGTTGTTTGAACAAAGGCTGTCGACAGCACCCCGGCGTCAGCATGTTTATCCTCTCTTCGGGAACCAGACAGGTAATCCTATTCGAAACACATCCAATTGGCCGCGCTCGAGTGGGCGGACAAAAGGTTCGAGTGAGAAGGACGGCAGTCGTGCGACCGCATTGTGTTCATGCTGACGTTAACGTTTGACAAATGGAAGTCAACGCTTAACGGTTAGGATCATCATTTTGCCGCGCAATGACTCCATGGAGTGCATTAGGCTTCCATTAAGAACAATATCGACTCACCCATTGTTTCAATCATTTTAACAGCTCCGGCCGGGCGGGATTTCTGCCCATTAAAAGCAATTTCACACTCGATCCGCTCGTCAAGGCCTGCAAAGCAAAACGGAACGTTAGCGGCGACAATGGAAGAAGTTTTTGGTCGAGGGCGCGACATAGGCATTGGGAGGTGGAACTCTTCATTGGGTCATTAACTGGAAGAGACATTGAGGAGTCACTGATGACTCTATTCTGTCTATATGTGAGCAGTAGCAAAGCCCAGAGTCGCCGTTCATACAGTTGTTGGTTGGTCCTCGTTCGTGTAACACATTGACTGGAGTCTCTGATTGTGCAATTGTCCGCTTTATTGCCCTTTTCCTGTGTATGAAACAGACATCGGCTGGAGTGCCTGTAACTACAGTCGTTGGCCAGCTCTATCCCTCTTTTCACAGTACTGTATACGGCACACAATTACATCAGACCCGTCCCCAGACTTCAGACTTAAAGGGTGTGGGGGATGGGCAATTATTATTAATACCCTACAGCAGGGGTGTCAAACACATTTTAGTCAGAAGCCACGTTTTAGTTACCGTTTCCCTTGAGAGGCTGTTATGACTGAACCCATATAAAGAAGTCAAGGGTAACCGTTCATTCAACTGTCCTTTAAAGTCACTGGAATGAGGGGTTTGGCAACAAAGAAAATGCTTCCAATTTCGCTCGTATTTATTATGTATAAGAATATGAATTTTGGTACAGATTTTAGCAAGCATCATGAAAGTTGACATGTTTGATTTGCTTTCGCAGGCCACATAAAATGATGTGGGAGGTCAGATCTGGCTCCCGGGCCTTGAGTTTGACACCTGTGTTTTAGTGGATGAATTTAAGTGCATCCGTTAAGATGTAAATTTTTATTTAGTTGACTCTTTTAGAGTGTAGATGTTTCATTGTAGATTTCAGAGTACTCTACAAGTTTTAGTTCCGAGCCATTGCTTTTGATTGGATTACGTCATTGTAACTCGATTATACGAACATTGTTTGCTGATGTAATCGGTAATATCGTGGCCGTGTGCAATATGCGCTGGCATAACGGCCAACATGGTTCAACGGGAGTCTTCAGCAGAAATTAAAAAAAAAGAAAAAAAGGAAAACAAATTTCATCTTCATTTTAGATGTCCACAGGGTTTGTGGCTCCCTTGGTTTCTTTTATGAAACAGATTCAAATGGCCAAAAGTTGCCAACACGAATGTAATAAGTCCATTCTCACTTGTACCAGAGGCAGACTAAACCGATAATGTACGAACGCGAAACGTTGCCTAACATCCGAAAACTGTGATCAGTCTTCAACAATATATGTGTCTACCGATGCGCACATGACCCCGTCTGATAAGATTACATAGTCCCGGTTTTATGGGTTTAGCCTTTTCTTCTCCATACACTACTGATGCTTACTATAGGTCTCTTAATCAGGAAAACAATTTGTACATAAATTACAAAATATTGTGGTGATTGTCGTGACCTTTTTTGAGGTTGATGTGAGCATACGTAGAAATGTCCACATACATTTTGGTGACATTAAGTGACGTACGCTATTTTTTTCTCACGCTTATGTTGAGTTATACGGTGTCCCGTGTGCCAATCTACCAGTGTCCTCGGTTCACGTTATTTACAAATACATACATATTTTTAAAGCCATATGATGCCACATTACACAATGCCACGCAATAAAAAAATTTAAGATTCACTTTGAAAAACTCGTTCACGCTAACATTGAAGCATCGATTCCCGCATAGGCCTGTACACCAAACATAATTTTCAAGCAGAATGTGGTAGGCTGTTGTTGGCCATCAATCAAAACATTTTTCCCCTTTATATTCTTAATGTCGAATTGATAAATCACTCAACATTATTTTAAAACCGCTCCTAGGATGGGGGTGAAAAAAGGTTTCTTTTTGTAGACCTGTGCCACAAGTGGGGTGAGAATGACCCCGTACGGCCCACCCGTGGGGTATGAATCACAGGAATGATGTCAATGTATTATCCAGTATGCCATATACTGTAATATGCGGCGCTGTACTTTTCTCCATGTTGTTTCACACGATTTGTTTAATGGGAATAATGACGTGAAACAAACACTGATGACACGTGAGTATGACAACCTAACAATGATCCATCGAGGACCGTTTACTCATTAGCTCGCTGCAGGCACTGGAGTGAAGTCCGAAAGACGACGTTTGGTACTTTTCTTCTTGTTTTCTAAATAAACGGTGACGGACGCGGCCGTGTGTGCGACAATCAACGTTTACTCAGCTCCAATGTTGCAGAGTAAGCGAAGACAATCCGCTTTTCTCGACTCCTCCTCCTTTTCCCTCCTCCTCCTCCCCCGGGCCAGAGTCTCATCCGATCCGTGGCGAGAAAAGCAACAGGCTGCCGTGTAAACAAAACTCGGGACTAACTTTGATTGCATTACCGCTACAGAGCTATGAAACCGAGCAAAAACACTTGACACAATCAGAGTAAAAGCGCACTTGAAACTCAATTCGTCGTGTTGTCGGATCAACTCTCGGCGTCGTCAGAGCGAAAGCCGCATTCGGAAATGCGTATTTTGGAGATAAACCACCACATATCTACTTACATGGATATTCGCTTCCCCGCGGACGGTCTCCGACGCGAGCACGTATAGTCCCTCGGCTAACGGCTCACTGACCCGGGTTTAATAAACAAAGGGGGCGTAGCGTAACCCGATCCTGCTGCGGTCGCTTAGCGAAGAGAGAGACACGCTCCGGCAGGGGCGGAGGGCTGAGTCTCTGGGGTTAAGGCTCCCCCTGGTGGCGGCGTTTGCTCCCTGCAAAGCCTGCCGTGATGCGCCTTGACTTCCGACTTTGATTCGTTTCGTGGCTGCGCTCGGAACTCAAAAATACTCGTTTCTCAAACCATCTTCTCAGAATTCCTCTTAGAAATGAATGGAATTGCCATGACTCTATTCATTCTATTGGCCACCCCCGCAAAACAACCATTTTTTATATTTGTGTATTTGAATGAAGAAAGATAAAACACACACCAATGACATGATCCAACAGAATTTAAAGCAGATGCAATTAAATGATATACAGTGTTTCGAGTCATGGCCACCTACAGGAAGTATGACATAGACAGGCGGATAAATGTATTTTTCCCCAATATTGTCTTTTTCCTTTTCATTACATTTTTTTAATCATATTTTGTCGAATATTTTAATAATTTGATCCATTTTTTGTTCAATATTTTTGTAATATTTTGCACATTATTGCTTTATGTGTTTAAAATCCAACTTAAATATGTGCTGGTGTGATTCTAATTATGCTTATGAAAAGATTCCTGTCATGATGTGGAGAAGAAATGGAAACAACAAATTCGTTCTGTAATAAAGCAAAAACTTGCATTTCCATGCCATTAAAACCCCCAAATCCAAATGTCACACAACCACAACCAAATTGTCACCGCCGTCAATTTTGAAGGCAATTTGCGACGCCTTCGATAATGGCTTACTTAGTATCACCGATATCAGCGAAACGACATCCGTCTTTTGCACCCGAATGACTTATTCCTCGCGATCTCCTCTCTGGGAGGACAACTAGCAGTTAAGTGCATGAAGTCATATGATGCAATAAAGACGTGCCCCCGAGGTTTGCGAGCTCAATATGTCTACGCCGATGATTGAATTAAAGTGGCGACGCCGGCACGGTCGTCCGCCTGGTCTTTTGATTCATCGCCAACGAATCAGTCAATATTCACAAAAGGCTGACATGTAATAAAAGCCCTGCAACGGCATTAGATCACTATCACGGATGCGCTGACATAATGGCCAACGTGGTTCAACGGAAGTCTGCATCAGAAATTAAAAAAAAGAAAAAAATGAAAACAAAATTCATCTTCATTTTAGATGTCCACAGGGTTTGTGGCTCCCTTGGTTTCTTTTATGAAACAGATTCAAATGGCCAAAAGTTGCCAACCCCAATATAATAAGTCCATTCTCACTTGTACCAGGGGCAGACTAAACCGATAATGTACGAACGCGAAACGTTGCCTCACATCCGAAAACTGTGATAAGTCTTCAACAAAATGTGTGTGTCTACTGATGCGCACATGACCCCGTCTGAGAAGATTACATATTCCCGGTTTTATGGGTTTAGCCTTTTCCTTCTCCAGACACTACTGAAGCTTACTATATGTCTCTTAATCAGGAAAACACTTTGTACATAAATTACAAAATATTGGGGTGATTGTCGTGACCTTTTTTGAGGTTGATGTGGGCATACGTAGAAATGTCCACATACATTTTGGTGACATTAAGTGACGTACGCTATTTTTTCCTCACGCTTATATTGAGTTATACGGTGTGACATTGTGCCAATCTAGCAGTGTCCTCAGTTCACGTTATTTACAAATACATACATATTTTTAAAGCCATATGATGCCACATTGCACAACGTCACACAATAAAAAAACTTAAAGATTCACTTTGTAAAACTATTTCACACTAACATTGAAGCATCCATTCCCGCATAGGCCTGTACACCAAACATCATTTTCAGGCAGGCTGTGGTAGGCTGTTGTTGGCCATCAGTCAAAACATTTTTTCCCCTTTATATTCTTAATGTCGAATTGATAATGGACAAAGGTGCTGGAAAGACATGCTTATAAAAACAACACTGTATCTCAGGAAATATTGTATGACAACTATATATATATATATATATATGATAAATCGCTCAACATTATTTTTAAAACCGCTACTAGGATGGGGGGGGGGCGGTTCCTTTTTGTAGACCTGTGCCACAAGTGGGGTGGGAATGACCCCGTGGGGTCTGAATCACAGGAATGATGTCAATGTATTATCCAGTAGTATATGTACATGTATATGTGTGTGTGAACAATGCAGCTGGTGCAATTGAGCAGTGCAGAGAAGCCGTGAATGGCGCGTATCCCATGTTTGCTGCTAGGTGGCGCACGAGTATACGGCGAGAGCGGCAATCCACATTCACAGTGTGTTTCTTCCCTCCCACTTCCACTCTTTCACCTTTTCTCTCTCTCTCTCTCTCTCTCTCTCTCTCTCTCCCTCTCTCTCTCTCTCACTCTCTCTTTCTCTCTTTCTCTCAGCCTTGGCTGGATTCGACTCAGCCGGTGCGCACAATGTGCTTCGTCCTGTCAGACGCGTGGTTTGTGGACAAAATAAATAAATCTAAATAAAAGTCTGGATATCCTTTTTTTTTTTTGAAATTATTATTATTTTATGAGGCACGTGGGATGTAAGGCGCGTGGATGCGACGCACCCCCACTGGAGCTGGATATCGACCTCGTTTTGGATTCCTTTTCGGAGCTCGCTGCTTGCAATCGGGAAGACACGGTGAGTGTGACAGGAACGCGTTGCCCTTCTTTGCCGTCTTCTTTTAATAGCCATTCAGGTGGGCCGCCGGTGCGTTCAATTGTAATTGGAAAATTTGCCGTTGTGTGCGTTTATTCAAATGGTTTGGGGGTGTTGGGTAGGGGTGGGGGTTATTTGGGCTGTTGTGGCCCATCACTACGGTGGCTTTAAAATTCCATGCAGGAGGAAAGTGGGACCATCTGGCATCGTCTGATAATCTAAATGAAGTTGCTTTTAAAGCGCTCAATGAAAAGGTAAAACCTTTGACCTCATCTGTGTCAGGAGGGAAGTGTCATCATGGAATCAAATGTCGACAGTGGGGCATTTATTGAGTCAAAACCGTCTTGACACTGATGCAAAATGCGATGAAACGGTGGACCGAACTGCTTTTGTAAGATGGGCTTTACTTTGCCATTGTCTTTTCAGATAATAGTCCAAAAGGTGCTTTCCTCTCCTGCGTATGGAAATTTAACTCCCTCACAACACAGCGAGTTATTGATGGTAACTCATTTATCCATACAATTAGAAATGTGCTTCGACTTCATATGTTAAAATGAGCAACTGAATCCATTGCTGGTCCGCCGACCCGCAAATTGGGCAACATTTGAAAAGCGGTCAAAGTGCACCTTATTGTGAAGATGACACACACGTATTAATTTTGCCAACATTTGCTTCAAACACTTCAGCGGCTCCCCGGTGACACGGTTCGGGAGCACTAATACAGGTTAATGTGTTGCCCTAGGAGCAAAAACGTGCTTTTGCGTCTTGGTGACATGACGGTCACGGCTTGCGGTGCGAAGGCTCTCCTGAAATTGCTTTATTGTGTTTCTTTTCAAGAGCTCAATACAAGAGTTCAGGGCTTTCCAATATTGCCGAAGCAAACGTGTCCTGGAGATTTTGTCCTTCTCAATTTGAACCACGTATACAAGACAGCCGTGAGACGGCAATGTGCAAAACGTTTTGACTTGTTGTCGTAGCGTGTGGCAGGAGTAGATTTATGATTTACCGTAAAACTCAAAACTCCAAATCCATTGAGATTAAAAATTGACAAAAGTTAGCTTCCTGAGCAACACCAAATCTGCTAGGCACATCTATCAGGAGTAGACCCACAAAAAAAAAGTCTTGAAAAGCCATGCCCTGAAACAAAACGTAATGCAAAAAAATAGTCAATATGGCTGGATCCTACTTTCTCGGAAAAAAAAAAAAATCATCCCCCAATGCCTGATTGACTTGGCAAGTTGACATTTGGCTAGACAAGTCCGACCCACAAAAACATCTCAAGTAGCCATGAACATAAATAGAGGGACTCCATTTTGGATTTGTCCCACCATCTAGAATTGAAATAACAACAAAATAAATCACTCCCCAAAACCAGTTATATAGCAAGTGTGCTGGAGGAGGGAGAAGACATCTAAAACAACCTCTGGAGGACCAGGCTTGGACACCCCGAATCTAGCCACATGAAACATGGTAAGCATGACTGTCATGAGTTGGACCCTCCAAAAAGTCTCAATAATAATACACCGTAAAACCTGCAACCACTCTCCCATTTTTGTTGAAAGCAGCCAATTTGGCTCTGTACTACCTTCTACAATCTAATAAATACATAAATCCAAATCATTCCTCCCGTGCTAGTTTGACAAAAAATTCGGTAGGCTTGTCTATGATGACTAGACCCTCAAAAAAGTCTCAAAAAGTCATCCGCAAAACCACACAGGAAGCCAGCTGTTTTTGCTTGGAAGAAGAATCCATTTTCAGGGAATTTTGGTCATTTCCAGACATCCTTCAAAGTCAAATGTGTGGTACAGATTTTGTGGCATGTCAAGATTTAAAGCCATGCCCAAAAAGATATTTTGGTTTGAAGCAGCATTTGTAAGCACGGTGGACAAGATGCAAGGGGGAACCTGTTTTTCAAAACGGTTTGTCTGTATTCCAAAGCATTGGCAGAAAGTGACCTGGTCGGCCCATTTTGACCTTCATTGACATTCTGAGACAAGGTACTGGATTTGAAGCATCTGAGTTGCATGCTGTCATGGTAGATGACAAACGGTGACAGTCCATCATGGTGCGAGGCCAACACGTTTGACAGAGTAGTAGTTGTGGTCGTTAGCTATTTCCGCACTATCAGGCGCACCTAAGAGCGTTTAATTTTCGCAAAGCTGACGGTGAGCCTTATAATCCGATGTGCCTTATATATGAATCAACATTCTGATTTCTTGGAGATTTAAATGTTCTGTAAAGCGCTTTCTGACAGCTGCAGCAGTTGTGAAAGCTTGATATAACTAAAGCTGGATTGTATTCTATTGTATTCACTTGAGC
This sequence comes from Hippocampus comes, assembly GCF_001891065.2. NCBI lineage: Eukaryota > Metazoa > Chordata > Actinopteri > Syngnathiformes > Syngnathidae > Hippocampus > Hippocampus comes. Next base: position 377,309 of record NW_017805504.1, read on the forward strand.
GTAGCTCCATCTAGTGGATGCATAATGCAACCGCAGCCACTATTGTAGCTTCTATATGCGCCTTATAATGCAGTGCGCCCTATATCTGAAAACAGTTTTGAAATAGGCAATTCATTGAATATGCGCCTTATACTCTGAAATGCCTTATAGTACGGAAAATACATTCGTTTTTGCTTCCCTTTCCAGTGCCATGTCAAAGATTTGTCATTTTGAGGACCTATGGTTCAGTATGAGTACACGAAAAAAAAAAAAATCCGCGAGTATGTTTGGCCCCCTAAAAAGCGTTCCAAGGAGCTTGGCATTCCAGCAAACAAGTGGGTCACCATGGCAACCACGGCAGTAAGCCTCTTTCCTGCAAGGACTTTGCAACATCCCAACAAGCCCGTTGGCCTGTTTAGCTCAAGCCAAGCTGGAAATGTCATAAATGTAGCCTTGAAATTACCCTGAGAATATTTTTTTGGGCATCTGGCATCTCTTTGAAAAAATCCATCCTATTTATATCAGACTGTTGGCAGCAGTGAATGAGATGCTGGACAGGATTTCAAAGGCGGGAGTGTGTCAGAATTTGCTGGTGTGATCGCGCCTTTTGCATTGTTTTTATTTATGGCTGTGACATTGCAGAATTGCTTCGAGATCTTTGATTGAAGATGACATTTATCAATGACAAAGAAGTCTTTACAAATCCAAACTCGAGGAAAAACACAAACCCTGGATCGTTCTTAGAAACCATTCTGAATTCCAAACAAAACCAAGGTTGGTGCAGGGTTGGAACTAAATTTGACCAAATTTGGCCAAGGAGCATCCTGGATTGGATCGTTTAACTTTACCGCATCAAATAGTGGCAACGTTTTGGGTTTTTTTTTGAGCCGATGCCATGACATCCTTTCTGCATTGTTGCATTTGTGTCCTGAGTCTTTTCTCAGCACGGCACATGATTTCCCTCGACTGCGTTCGAAGCCGTCGAGCGATGTTGCAGTTCTTAAGCGAGACAGAAACGAGCGGAACCATTTTTGCGGGGAGTGGGGGGGGACAATAGTGTCGCGTGCGCGGTCGCTGCTTCTGCACAGTCTGACAAATATGAGAGCTTACTGAAGGACCTCTTGACTTGCTCAACATTTAGTATGCAGTCGAACGAGACTGCCGGTTGACCATGAAATCAGCTTGCGCCGCTAATTAAATATCCATTGTTACACTCGCGACTCGCTCGGACTGGAGTCAGTCATTGTTCAAATTGAAGCTGCGTGGCTGCTGGTGTCATTGAGCACTTTTGTAAAGTGTATATTTCGAAAGTCACGGGCTGCTGTTTTAATCATCTGCGAGATACCCCGTGACACTTGGCAAAGTTGTCTCTCCAGTGGAGTCGGAACATTTGGACATGCGCAAACATCATCAAAGTGGCTACTCTTGCTGTTATTGACGGGAGGCTATGGAGCACCCCCCCCAAAAAAAAAAAAAAAAATGTCAGCGTAGCATTTAACCGTTGTAGATCCGGTTAGAAGGGATCCAAAAGAGAGGCAAAGTTGTCTCTCCAGTGGAGACATTTGGACATGCGCAAACATCATCAAAGTGGCCACTCTTGCCGTTATTGACGGGAGGCTATGGAGTCCCCCCCCAAAAAAAAAAAAAAAATGTCAGCGTAGCATTTAACCGTTGTAGATCCGGTTAGAAGGTATCCAAAAGCGATCAAACTGACAACGCCGCCTTCCATCAACCTCTTTATGAGCCCATAAAAGTCGGCTCTATTTGCCCACATGCGTTTTCCGCAAGTTTTCGGACGATATTGCTGACCTTTTCTCTTTTGTATGGCCAACCTCCGACCAAGGAGGTGAATTGAAACAAAGATGCAATGCTTCTCCGCGACTGGAGCTCTAAGGGAAGTTAATTTATGGCCTGTTTGGGAGGCAGGTTTGGGCTTGAATGCAAAATAAGGTGCTGCACCTGCAGCCGCATACAAATGAATGGAAACAGTGGTTTGGATGTACGCCCCTCGCCACCCCACAAACCATCGGGACCACCTGATCTGACCACTAATTGCCCGGCAACGAGAGATGAAGACGGGCTGCTGTATGAGCAAATATCGGGCGCGGGGTTGCTCACAAGGCAACCGTCAAATCTGGGGACGTAACAAACGCTGCGTTCTTGGTTTTTTTTTTCTCGATCGCGTTGGTGAGATTGCAAAAGGCAAAACCTTTTCTCCGTGTCTGTTCAACAGCCACATTCTGTCAAAACACACTCAAAATGTCGCGCCGCCCGCTTTCCAAAACATGTTTTCAGACATTGCCACAAGATGTTGACAAATGATGAATTTCTTCCTGACCTTAAAAGCATTCCGAATGATCACGCATCCCGCTGAATGTCCCTTAAATGGAGAGAGTGCTCTCCCATTCATACTTGAGAAGATTTACTGAATGCAGGAGCGCCTCAGCGGGCGGGTAATTAAAAGGTTTTCATGCAGGTGGATGGCGCCACAATGGAGCTTGTATTATGTGCGGCCCTTTCTTCTGGCTTTAATTAAACCGAGGTGCATTTGAAATGCATTAAAGGAGGACACCTTCGTCGAGTTTATCAGAATCTGATTCCACTTGTAGCTTCCGAATGAATTGCGGCACTTTTGACTTGGAGCAAATTGATTCTACTAATCAATAGCCTCAAATTGGATTTCGAAATGTGTGAGGTGAGGTGCGGTTCTTCCAGGAGGTTTCGTTGAGAAGGGGGTAGGAAAAAAAAAAAAAAAAGCACATTTCAAACACCAGCTGCTCAGGTCACACGTTCCGTACCACCGTCTGAGCTGGTGAATCTCTCGGCGAAAAATAAACATCTCCTGCCAGCCCTTTGTCACCTCCGGACTGGGGACGTTGGCAGTGATGCGCCGCCCCAGTGGAGCAAAGCCGCTTAAAGGACTGCAGATTTTCGCCTCACCTTGGAACTAATTGACTGCCTGGGAGCTGGCGTTTTAAAAAGCGCTGACGTCTTTTGTTTGTTCGCACACGCCGGCCGTAGCCTGAGATTGTTCTGCGTGCTTTACAGCCGCCTGTCGCTGCTTTCGTTGATGAGGGGCGGCCTAGCGTGGGGGGAAGGGTGGCGCTCGTCGGGGTGAAAAATGGCAGTGGCACAACGTGTCAACAAAGGAAAATAGTAGGAGTAGTAGTAGTAGTAGTAGTAGTAGTAGTAGTAGTAGTAGTAGTAGTAGTAGTAGTAGGAGTTGTACAGCAATCCGGGAGGGACCAAATAATTGCCAATTATTTGTTTCATCTGTAGCTATACCACAAACTATTATCCCAAAACACTTTAACACCATTTCTAACTAATCTTACAAGAAAAGCCTGAAAAAGAACTACTTTTTTTAGACGAATTTCCATTTAGGTGGGATTTTGGCGCCATCTGGTGGCATCTTAGAGCCAGTGCTGAGAATTTTACGCCGACATTTTCGGACCAAAATGACCAGTCTCAAGATCCGCTAGCTCCCTTGAGAACTTTTTTTTCGGGTGTGCTTGTTGAGCGAGAGGAGGAGAGCGCGAGTGATCGGCGCAATGAGCAGGTTGGCAATGAAAGAGTGGAGCGCCTTTTTTTTTAGTGCCTTCTCAGCTTGTGCCCGTAAGAGGTGAGTGGCTCAGCCATATAATGTGTAGTGTTGATTTGCAATCGATGGATGTGCGCTAACGTTAGCATTAGCTGGTGCTATATTGACCAATCGCATAATGCGATTCGTGCCTGTTTACCACATTTAATGTGCCTTATATCTGCTTGGTGTATTTGCTAAGCACATTAGCATCCAAGGTTAAGCCACCGCATGCAGCCCGCCCCCACCCCACTCCGTCGACGAGTTTCGGCTAAAGGCGGTCCAAGTCCGTGCATCACCTCCCTTCCCGTGGACGATAACGTTTTTCCGACTTTTTTTTCTCTCAATTGTCTTCCCTGTAGAACACAAAATGTGCAATTTTGTGAATTTAAAGTGAATAAGTTTCTGCAAAATGGGGACATGACGACAAATAGGGCATGTACCTTTCACACAAAACAAGCGTTGTTCTTGTCAGGCATTTCCACATCAAAGATGGCGAGAGAAGCGTTAGCTTGCTGTGCTATGTAGCTATACTTGTCTGAACAAATCTTGCCAAGTAACATTTTCCAGTTCAATGGCAGACAATTTTTCTACAACAATATCATGACTTTTCTCATTCCTTTTTAAAGCCCAAGTTCTCCAGTGTATTCGCTTTCCGGGCTGCCAAGGAAATGTCAGTGTCACCACGTTTCACACGGAGCACCAACCGAGGAAAAAAAGCTGAAAAAAAATCATACCTCCGTGTCCCCTTCTCTGCCCATTTAAAAATTACAGCGAGCCATGACGTTTCTGAGGTCCAAATAGTAAATTTTTATGATTTGTTTACACCCACTTCGCAATACCAGACACCAGGGAACCTACGGAGGCCCTAAAGTGACAAACCAAATTGAATTCCCATCATGAATATCTACGATTCAGTGCATGGTCAGTCCTAACAGCGGTTATACTCAACGAGCAGAACCATTCGGGCAATTGTCAGTCGTCAATAATGACTGGCAACTGTGGAATTCCTGAAGCTGGTCGCCGCAAGACTGGAATCAGTCATGATGTCAAAACGCCGCCCCGCAAGTAACACTGCAGCTCATTCAGCCAAATAATAAGCAGCGCACACGACGACTCTGGCGTGCAGGTAGTGAAAGAGCCCCGCCGCAGGCTCTTCCTTCACAGGGGACATCAATTAATTTTTTTTTTTTCAGATGCACCTTTTTTTTTGGATGTTTTTCAAAGCCCCGGTTAGTGGAAAATTTACCTCGAACTTTGCTAGAATTCACAACGACATCCCGATGATTGCAGGTTGTTTCAATCTCTGGTCTTGATGATGAACAAATCCTGAAGTGTTTCAGTAAGATTCAATTTTCGGCATCCCAATTGGTATTCTGACTGGATTTGAACTTTGGAGCGATGCTGTCGGGATACTGGCTATCTAATATGGACTAACAACTCCCCCCCGCTCCCCACCACCTCCCACCCTTCATCTTTCTGTTGGCTTTGAGTAACGATGAGTGTTAGATTAAGTGGTTAGCGTTAATGGGTTTCAGGTTGGTGGTTAGTGTTGGGTTCGGGCCAGGTCCTTCAGCCTCCACCTTCATCATATTGTTTCATTCGATACTACGGGAGTTCGGGTTACTGTATGTTTATGTTTAGGAGCACGATTAATGGTTCGGGTTAGTTGTGTTTAGGGTCCGCGGTTGGGGTTAGCTTAGGGTTATCTTCGTCTTCCTTAGCCTCCGATCTCGCATTGTCTTGCTATTTCAAAGCAATGGAGGTTAGAATGCTTGCTACAGCACAAATACGACAGCATGGGCTGTGTGAGCTATGCCCTTCCGCATCCGTCCATCCCCCGTTTTCCATCTTCAGGGTGCGCCCCCTCGGACCTCTTCCCTGCTCTATACAAACCCGTAATATAAATATATTTCTTTTATGATTCTCCGAAGCCATGATATAAATGTTATTTGCTCGCCGACTGCTGCGCCGTAATTAGCTCACTATTGTATGCGAAGCGACGATTGATAGGAGGGGGATTAATCTCATCAAAATGTTAAGCTTTTATAATCTTCTCATGGACCCCTTTTACCCTCTCATACATAATAAATGTTGTTAAAAGTCAGCCCGGCGGCGAGTAAACAGGCATCGGCAACTCGCATTGACTGCCATGCGGGCCAAACAACGATGAGTTGGTCAATATAGGTCAACTCTTTATGGAATTCCTGCCCGTAATGATTAATAAGGTTAGTGTAGTTCCACATGCTCAAGTTATCTGCAACCTCCATTGTTGCATTTTCTTTGAATTCCCAGCGCAGAACAGGCCTTCCTAATGAACAGCCCCACCATTGATTGGCAAAGACAACAAGGATTTCTTTGTCCCTTTCTATTCCTTATCTATTCAGGCGTTTCCTGAATTGTCTCCAAGGCGCCACTTCTGGCAACTCGGCACCAGCGGTCCATTTAGCCGAGGTGTCGCTAATGAGCGCCGCCAAAGGCCAGGCTCCTGTAATCTTGTTGAAGTTTTGGGGCCGGCGCGTCGAGCCAGCTTTGTGTCGGAACACAGCTGGAGAGCCCTCTATCCGCAATTGCCGCCGAGCTGAAATAATTGGTCCTGCAGCTTGGATCCAGCCGTGACGCGCAGGTAATTTGCTAATTTATGCCTCTCGCTCTGCGTTAGCGTCGCCGAACGTTGTGTAAGATGCTAACCAGCTTGTTTGTTGTTTCTTTTGATGGATGCCATTTTTTTTTGGTCATTTCTGAGTTTACAAGTGCACACTTTGTATCTATCCAAGCCACTGTTCAGGGTTGGAACATCTGCATCAATGCTGTCCTGACGATGCCTAGAGAGATCTGCTTCGGAAGACACTTTTAATTATACCGGAATGAAATTGAGCGGGAATGAAACGATTTCTGCGCATTGATTTTGCCCCTTTCGCGTCTGTGGATACACTGCAGGCAGGCAGGCAGGCAGGCAGCGAGAGACTATTGTAACCCTCTCTATCGCTGCACTGCAGGCAAAGAAGGGAGGAGGGCTCGGCGCTCTGCCTTTACCCACCCATCCCCAACCCCCTCCCCGCCCCCCTCACAGGGGGGCAGCATGTGCGTCAAACCTCCCTCACATCCAATTAGGAAATGCCATTGACATGAAAAGGAATCGGGGCAGATCTGAACAGAGGCTACACAAACACTTGGCCTTGAAACTATTTTGGTGTCTCTTTCGATTTGTTTCGGACATCTTTGGGGTTAGCTCCTGTAACGGCGATGACAAGACTTCTGGGACATGCCACCATGGGGTCGGGTTATGTTTAGACTCAGGGCTAGTGGTGAAGGTTAGCTTTAATTTTCTTCACCGCGTGAGTTTTGTCGACCCATAGCAAAGCGATTATTGGCGAGGTAGTCATTAGGGTTAGTGTCACGCCTCCACCCTCACCCAGTTTTTCTCATTCAATAACAACAAGGGCTTAGTTTAAGTGTTTATGTTTCAGATCAGGTTTCTCGGTTATGCCGAAAAGTTGCAAAAAAGGCTTTTGGGCCATGCCCCCCATAGGTGCACAACGGCCTGTTTTTTTTTTTTCTCCATGATGTCTCCTCACTCCCTTGATTGGCTGCAGGATCTTTGGCTTGATCTGTCGCTCGGGGAACAGACGCCCGCCGGCGTGGCTTTTGTTTGTTTGTTTTCCAATGACACGACCGCCTGTTTTCTTGAGAACTTCCCCTGACCGTCAGCCCCGCGCAGTCACACCAGCAGATGCGCCGATTCGTCGCGCAGAAGAAACCCCACTCCGGTGGCCATCTGTCTCGCTGCGTCTGTTCACGCGCAGCGACAGTTTGTTTTCGCATACAACTTTAATGGCATGTAAAATATGCCCAACTCATCTCATGACCCTGTAGAACTCAGTCTGAAACCTCATTTCCGACCAGGTTAGAGAGACCAGGTTGGCATGAATTATTTTACCTGATTCTGGTGAATATTGACTCAGGTGTCCTGATGCCAAGATGACCAAAGAAAAGCAACATACTAAACCATAATCGGTTTCACTGTTTCAAAAAATATTCCTGCATTTGGGTCAAGCTAGGCTAATGCTACATTGAGTCAGGCTTACAGTGTTCTTTTTTTATTTTTTTATTTTTTTGGGGAGTTACATTTAGTTTAACACCGGAGTTTACTGTCATGGTTATTTTAAGGATTGGTATGGGGTTACGATTGATAGTCTATGTTTGTATGCATTCCTGGATTTGGGTCAAGCTAGGCTAATGCTACATTCAAGTCACGCTACCAATATTCTTTTTGTTTTTTTGGCGGGGGGGGGGGGGTTACGTTTAGTTTAACACCGGAGTTTAGTGTCATGTTTAATTTCAGGATTGGTATGAGGTTATGATTTATAGTTCTGTGTTTGGGGTTTGTGGTTAAGGTTTGGATAGGTTTTGGGTTCGGGTTAGCATTAGAGTTTCTGGGTAGGTTTAGAGTTGTTAGAGTCAAAATTGGGTTAGGATTTGATAAAACGGTGTTCTCGGAGATTCCAGGGTGCCAGCTGGTCAGTCGTTAATGATCAATGTTTCAGAATGAATAAGGCTTGTAAGGTGGTGAGTTCAAGAACGAGTCAGCTATGTAAACCACTGCAACACCAATGGCTGTACTCGGAACCACAACAATCGGGGGGAAAAGACAGCCCGAGTCGTGTTGGTTGACTTTACTAGGGTCCGGCACTTAACTCCTAGCTGCTTGTCCGTCACTTCTGGTCCTTCTTTTGAGCAGTGTTGGACTTGGCGTGTCTTTGAAGATTTTTCCTTGACAAAAGCACGAGTGGATTGATTGACAGTCCAGACGATGGTGAATTCTGCTGCCTTCCATGTTGTTGCTCTCCAGAATTTGATGAGCCAAACAGGGCTGCTGTTTGGCCTCGTGTTTTATTTAAACAAAACATCATTCGCCCGGTTACTTGAAAGCAGATGCTGTCAAAACGGTGCCTTTGCATGCAGCAATGCGGCGCAGATTTCCCGCGGTACGGCGATGCCTCTCATTCCGAGCCACGGCTCGGCTCCGACGTCTCCTCAGGGCTGCGTGTTTAATATGAATCTACAACTATGATTTAGTGGACAGATAGCCTTGGGGCTCGGAGGTTTCATCGGCGTTGTACTCTCGTGTGTAGTATAAGGCAGACAGCATATGTAGGTGAAGGTTATCTCTGATGCACTACATGTGGAAATGGACATAGAGGCCTGCAAGCGAGTAAAGTGGTTTAAAGGTGAGAGTGTTAACCAGCAACATCATTAAGTACGACCATCCACAATGCATGTATAATTAATTTGGGTCTTGACACAATTGCTTATTTCAATTCAACAGAGATGTTCTCTGCCCGCGAGATTTATGTTTGAAAGGAAGGCTCTGCTTTCTTCACGGTGGCATTATTCCTGTGTTTAAAGTCACTCTCGGGAAGTCATTCCTCCACGCTTCATCCACTTCATCGAACTGTGCAAGGCAGTTATTTGTCCTAAGTACCGTATTTTCCACACTATAAGGCACACCTAAAAGCATTTAATTTTCTCAAAAGCCGACAGTTTGCCTTATAATCCGATGGGCCTTATATATGGATCAAAATTCAGATTTCTTGGATGTAGTATTTTAAATGTTTTGTAAAGCGCTTTGTTATAGCTTCAGCACTTGTGAAAGCTCTATAATAAATACATTTTGTATTGTAAAATTTGATTGTTGTCCCTTTAGCGTAGCTCCATCTAGTGGATGCATAATGCAACCGCAGCCACTATTGTAGCTTCTATTCTATGCGCCTTATAATGCGGTGCACCCGACATATGAAAACAGATTTTTGTTTTTTTAGGTTTTACAATTAGTGTTTGGTTTGGGGTTGGGGCTGAGTTTGGCCATTTGCTTTATTACTTGAGGGTTCAGTTTTTTTTTTATTTTTTTTTAAGTTGTAGAATAATGACTTCATTCTAATCAAATGAGGACATTTTCCTTATATTCCTACTTTGTTTCCCTGCACTTGGATCTTCTAGTGGCTTCACTTGATTGAATTGACTTAGGGGAATGAAGTCGTCTTCCTATCACTGTGACCCTATGAATGGAGATTTTCTTTACACATAACCCTGTGGTGTCTTTTTGAGGGAGGCATTTGTTTTCCTTGAGCAGGAGACTCGCAAAGGGCCCAACAAGAGCGCTCCAGAAGGTTGAGAATCTGCAAATGATTTAAGGTCTGGCTCAACTCACGAGTCATTTATTTCTGAATTGTGTCTTCCGCTTGCGAGCTTGTGCATGCCGCTCCCACCGTGTGTACCCCCCAAACCCCTCCCCGACCTCCCCGCACACCCCCCATCCTGACAAAAATGCAACTTGACCCCCGGCAATTTCGGAGGCAAACTGCATGCAACACGATGACGGGGAGAGTCCCATCGGCGTGTGTTTCCAATAAAGCTTGCACGTACGTGTGTTTATTTGAGTCGATCTGGGTGCGCGCATGCTGGAGCGCATGGGTTCAATAAGCATGTGTGTCGCCGTGTGGGTTGCGTTTGGCGGAGGGGAGGGAAGGGGAGGGGGTCCGAGGCGCCAAGGACATGGTTTGACAGGTGTGTGCGGAGGGCCAGAAAGGTTTGCGAATTCGGAATTGGCAAAAGCACAATACGGCTATTCAGGCACAGAAGGAGACAACCGAGATATCACAGGACCCCTGTTGAGGAGGAACGGGGTCGGGGAGAGGCGTTGGCGGAGAGGGGGGAGGGGGGCGGGGGATTGAATCATGTGTGGGCCTATGTCAACCTTTCACTGTGTCAAAGAAAATGCGGATTTTGTGTTGGATTGTTTTTCCAAACCAAAGTCTTCAGTCTCAATGAAAGCCATCGTTTTACCAGAATTAAGTTATGACTTTAGCAGAATGAACTCGGAGCAATTTTTAAAATGTTACTTGCAACGTTATGAGAACAGATATTATTTTTATAAGGTCAAAGTTGTCTGCGATGGGCTCCTTCGGGGGTGTACCTCGCCTACTGCCGGAAGACAGCTGGGATGGGCTCGAGCACGCCCGCCACCCTCGTGAGGTTAAGCGGATTAGAAAATGCATGGATGGATGGATGGAGTCATTTGTGCTTTTTCCAAGACTGAAGTCGTAGCTTGACAAGAATGAAGTCACACGTTTTCAAGAATGGAGCTGTGGCTTTTTCGGGAATGAAGGTGCGGCTTCACGAGACTGAAGTCGTAATGTTTACACCACGCAAGTCGCGGCTTGACAAGAATGAAATTGTGGTGTTGTAAATTTAAAAAAAAAAAAACAAAAACAGAGCAATATGACAATCATACCTTTTACCGAAATAAAGTTATGACTTCAAAAATAAGTCATACTTTGACAAGAACTTGGTTGTGATTCCACACCCATGAAGTCATGTTTTATTTTGAAATAAATTTAACTTGTGGTTATTCAGAATGAAGTCATACTTTTAAAAGAATACATTTTACAGAAATGAAGTCATGGCTGTAAATAAGATCCCAAAGTTGTGAAAGAATTTCCTGCAATGTTTTCGCCGTATACATGACCAAATATCCGCTTTATTTTGGCTTGCATTGCCACATTTTTCATGTCGTATTACAACCGTATCCTTGTAAAGCTCGGACTTTCCTTGTCAAAATTGCGACTTTGTTTCCCATTAGATGACGACTTTGCTGTCGTCCTGTTATGACTCAATTGCGGGAGTATTTCATTGTGTGCTTAAGTGATAACAAGTCTATCGCTGCCTGGCTCTCCGTTCTGGCATTTCACTGGCTTCGTCTTAAAAGTCTTTCCTTCCAGACTTTATTTGCTCTTAATCAGTTTTGTGCGTGTTTGTGAGTGTGTGTGTGCGTGTGCGTGCGTGTGTTTGTGTGTTCAATTGCACGTGTGGAGAGCACTTACATGACTCACCAGCCCGACGAGACTAATCCTCGTCTCGGAGCACTCATGTGGAGTGCGTCCTCCCCCGTCTCGACGACCTTGACCGCCGACGCAGACTAATATTTTGCTGCTGCGATAAGCGGCTTCTGCGTTCGTTTTTTTTATTTTTATTTTTTATTTTGTCACCCTGGTTTGAGTGAGAAAGCCGTCGGTGTGTCGCAATTTACCGACAAGAACGGCACACTTTGGCGAAAAATGAAGACGTCGCTTTCAGGGAAAAAAAGTTTTTTGAGTTCCAAGGGAAAATAAAGTATCCCTGACATGAGGAGCCCGTCTCAATTTTATGAGATGAATAACATCGTTTAAGGAAAAAAGTCAAAATTTAACAAAATTCACGTTTGGTTGCAAAAATGGACAAGGATACATATTACAAGAAACAAAGTTGGGAATCTACACAAATTAAGTCTTTAAAATTTTTTTTTTTTTTTTTAATGACATAATTGACTGTCTTGGTCTGATCAGATTGATTCTATCGTTTCGGCTTTTGTTCCATCCTTGTTGATGCATGATCTTGTTTGACTCACGTTGAGAGTATCGTCGTGTTATTTGGTCAAGTGCTCCGTAAAGAAATCTTTAAAAAAAAAAAAAAAAAAAAAAAACCCTCCAAATTGCATAGAAGAGAGCAGCGTGATTAGTCCTCACCTGCTCACTCCGTGATAGTGTAATCAAGATGCATGGAAAAAAAATGGCCTGGCTAACAGTAGAAGATAAATGAAAATATTGTCTCTTGATGTTTTATGTAAAATGTCATATGGTATGGCAGACCGATTTTTTTTTTTTCAGCAACAGTTTTTAGGACATTCCACTTAACAAGTGCATCCGACACTTGACAGTGCCTACACCACCCCCCCCCCCAAAAAAAAAAGAAAAAATGATGAAAAGTGTTCATTTTAGAGCCTCCTTAGCTCTTAAAAAGTTATTCAAACACAATTCATCATTTCCATATCATTCAGCTGGATGGAATGTCATTGAATTTGGATATATTTTAATACCGCTGCAGAGGTCCAGGGTTCGATTCCGGCTCCAGCCTTCTTGTGTGGAGTTTGCATGTTCTCCCCCCTGTCTGCGTGGGTTTTCTCTGGGTACTCCGGTTTCCTCCCACATTCCAAAAACATGCGTGGCCGGTTAATGGAACAATCGAAATTGTCCCCAGGTGTGAATGTGAACGCGGATGGTTGTTCGTCTTTGAGTGCCCTGCGATTGGCGGTGTCCCCCGAAAACTGCTCGAAGACAGCTGGGATAGGCTCTGGCACCCCCCCGCAACCCTTGTGAGGATAAGCGAATCAGAAAATGGATGGACGGACGGACGTTATGAGTTAAAAGTCACACTTTGCCATGAATCGAGCTGGAGCTTTACAAAAACAAAGTTATACATGTGTGCGAAAGTAGTATGAAAAAAAAACGGCAACTTTACAGTTGAAACTGTACTGGAAATGTTGCAAGAAAAAAGGAAGTGAGAATGTGCCGCGTGAATCGAGCTGTAGCTTTACAAAAAGTTATACATGTGTGCGAAAGTAGTATTAAAAAAAACCGGCAACTTTACAGTTGAAACTGTACTGGGAATGTTGCAAGAAAAAAGGAAGTGAGAATGTGCCGCGAGGTGTTTCTTTGAACTCCGCCGCAAACGCCGGCTTTACAGATGCCACGGCAGTGTCAGACACACGCCGCAATTAGTTAAAAGGAGAGCGCCAGTCAGAGCAGCCCCCCCCACTTCTCTCTGCGTTCGGCTTCCGCCACCGCCGCCCCACTCTCAGCACATTTTCCACTCGGCTGATAAAATAAGCCACACTTTGATGAGCTTTCGGCGAGCCCGCAGTGCTTATGGCTCAGTAAATGCTTTTATAGAGAGACGCACCGCAGGCTCTCCACTGGAATCGGCCACATGGCGCGTTCTCATATGTTCTCATATGTTTTCACATTTCTTGAGTTTCCTGACGGGAGGTTTGTGATGGGACCCTCCTCCTCAAAAAAGGAGTATTTGCCCCTTTCGCCTCAAGGCGAGATGACTCTTTCTCTGAACAGTTCGGCTTTTTTTTTTTTTCCATCTCGATAGTTTGTCCTTGATGCGGAAAAGGCTTTTTAGACTATTTGAGTGGGTGAATGGTCCTTTTGTAAATTTTCTGCTACACTGCGGAGAATAAATACACACCCACACTGTTATTTTTTTTCTTTCTTGAAAAAAAAAACAAAACACATACTTTGTTTCTTGTGCGTGATGCCCTTTTGTTTATTCGGGTCACTGAAGACAGACTTGTTGGAAGGATTCTTCACACTTGAGTTCAAATTATTATCTGTGTTTATGTTGGATCTTGATTTAATATGAGAAATGCATTCATTAAAAAAGCTGCTCTTTCACCCTTTCAAGCACCCTGTAACCTGACAACATGAGAAGCTGTCCACTGTAGTGACTGCTGTCCGTGAAAGGCTTAAAAAAAAAAAAAAAAAAGAACAGCCTTTCAACCCAGCTTTTTTACAAATGTAAATCCAATAAAACAAATAGGATTCAAAAAGCCCTTTGTCGGGAACTTTTTTGCCCACTTGCGGATTTTTTTTTTCTTTTCCAAAATGCCACCAAGAAGTTCGGCTTTACAGATGCCTCATCTGTTCTTGACATATATTAATACATACATGTCGATAAGCAAATATGACTCACAAAGCCATTTGCGGAGAAACGCACCCGACGTTTGCACTTTTGAATGAAAATCAAATCGTTGCGGTAAACTTCAGCTCTCAGCTCTTAATTTCGACATATTTTAATGAAACCAAACATGACCCAAAAAGCCTTTGGTGAGAAATTACATGCCTGCTTGAAGAGATTGCCCTTTTTCTTTTTTTACACCAAAATGTCAGCTTTACAGAGGCCACATGAGCTCTTGTTCAGACATCCAGCGAGTAATACAAACCAAACATGACTATGGCGGGACAGCTCTGACACTGATGCAAACAAAGTGAAGGAAAACAACACGGCCTCTGAAAGGTGAGTGTGGATGGCCGCCATTAAAATGCTAATATGCCGTACGGGATATTTACTGCATGGCGCTAATGCACTTTAAAACAGGCTCTTTGTCGCTCAGTCCCATCGCTGAACCCCCGTTGAGCCTCAATAAATCTGCTATTAAAAAGCCGATGTGACCTGGATTTACACCGCGGCGCGTATGGCGGCTCTGTCATTGCTTTGGGAACGGTGACAGATCTATGAAGGCGCCACTTCATAATTGCTGAGAAAGAGGAGAACCGCCTCCCCCCCAAAAAAGTAGAGGAAACCTCCTTTGTCGTGACTTTATTTGGAATAGCAACAGTCACACCATTTCCTTGCCAAGATGTATCATGAAGACTTTGGGATTTGTTTAACCTCTGACCCACCACATCAGGCTTTGCCAAAACATTCTACAAACTCCAAACTGCAATGAATAACTGTAAAACAAACAGTTATTTATTCGAAAATCTATTTCCAATATATGCATATGAACTGGCAACAGGCGCCTTATAATACAATGTCAGCGTAATTAATGTGGAAATATGAAGTCTTGAATTGAATATACTCACGTTATCGTTGCGCAGGTCTTGGTCTCAATTATGGCTACAGTCGAATTTGTGCCTTGTTTTCAGTATTACCATGGTGACAAGTTGAGTCGACGCTAACACAGTGGTTCTTAACCTGGGTTCGATCGAACCCTAAGGGTTCGGTGAATCGGTCTCAGGGGTTCGACGGAACCTCAACCATGGAGGTTAAGACACACCCGGCTCAACATCTCAGTTAGTTATGACACGCCCGCTTGGCCATCACTGGCTGCAGATGATCACATTACGTTGCTTGTCCAATCAGTGCTGTGGGAAATTTAGTTCGTTCAGTAGTCACCGTGTGACTGTCGTGATAGTGCGTCATACAATTTTTAAATAAAAAACTATACTTAGGCCATGCAATTTCATTTACTTTTTTTCTGTTTTTAGTGAATGTGTTTTTTTTTTAATGTATTGAATTTGAAAAAAAATCATATTTTAATTTTTCACTCAAGAACGGTTCGGTGAATGTGTTGGGTTCGGTACCTCTAATAAGGTTAACAACCACTGCACTGACTCATGAAGTCCGATTTGTTCCGATTATTAAAAAAAAAAAAAACATGGTCAAATTGCTCAGTCAGGATGAAAATGAACAAAAATAGTTGTGAGAAAACTTTTGCCTCTTAAACTACCTGTGAAATGTAGCCTGACGGCTCTTGCTAGGCTATGTGGGGCACTTGCTTCATGGCTAGCTGCTAGCTGGTAACGCTGACAAGCGGCGCCTCATAATATAATGTCAGCATAATTAATTGATGTTCATTTTACCTTGTCTTTGGTCCTTTATGGCCTCTTTCCAGTGATATTAATTTTAAATATACCTTACGAACGTCACAATATCCTTGCGCAGGTCTCAATTATGGCTACCGTCGAATTTGTGGCTTGTTTATTACCATGGTGACAAGTAGAGTATACGCTAACTCGTGACGTCCAATTTGTTACGATTATTTTAAAAAACATGGTCTGATTGCTCAGTCCAGATGAAAACGAGCAAAAAATAGTTGTGAGATCAATACGATGTGTTTGACAATGCGCCAATTGCACATAAGGCGTTTTTTTTTAGTGTCATGCTGTGCACTTGTCACCTCGCCAATTCCCTTATCACCGATTGGGGAAAAGTGTGAGGATGGTGAGTGAGAATGTCTCTGCGCAAGTGAAGCATCTGACCGTGATGTACATTTTGTCAATGTGTATGCAATCCACATGAGTACCGGCAGGTCTGAGCTGCCGCCGTTGTCATACACGAGCCGGAAGCGATCACACTTTGATCGGCTCATTCCAAGTGAGCTTTCTAATATTTTCCACGAAATATTTTGACAATTATTGTTTGTCATCTCTTTTAAAAAGTGTGAATTTGAGAAAATGAAAGTCTTTAAAACCCTTCTTGAGGATTAGTATAAGTGAATAAGTGAAAAATATCTCAATGTTCACTGTAATTGATAAAACATTGATTAAGATCAAATATAGCTTACATTTTCAAACGCTTTTGTTCTCTTATTTTGGTGATGAAAATGGTCATTCATGTCACTCTTCACTTGATGATATTTATCATGAAAAAAATAAATCATAACAAATAATAAAACCGTAAGTGATTAACCATTGTGAAAAGTATGCACACAGACATTTCTCCAATTGCATAATAATAACTCACCCACGGTAATATTCTTGACGGATTAAAAAAAAAATATATGGAAATTCAGACAAATTGTTCTGGAGTGAGTTTCTTTTGGTGGTTGGTTATTAAGGCAAATGTCTTATTTTCTCTTTTGTATTCATAATAGCCCTTTCAGCAAACAAAAGTATTCTTTATCTGAATATGGGATTATTCAATCCCCAAATACTAAAATATTTCTTACCTGCAGCCCTGCATTCAACTCCCCTGTTGTGTTATGTTATTTATATTGTTTAATAAAACCTTTTCTTCAGCTCCTGGGGATTAACAGGAATAAAATTGCTCTTCAAAATTCGGATATTGCAACGCCAATGAGGTCATTGATGAGCAAAACTGCTCCTCAAAGAAAAAGTTAGTTTGAGCCTTGAGATGAAATAAATATAGAGTAAATCTAATTGAAATAATATGAGTTCAACATGCAATAAAATATACCTAATGCATAAGTTTTTTGTGTGCTTTTTAGTACGGATGATGGCTTTATGATGCGGAAGGTGGCGATGGGCAAGTGACGTGCCGAGCTCGTGCCAAGGTAAGGACAGCATTCACTTCGTTAGGTACGCCCGCACAAGCTTTGCCCTATTTTGCATTCCCTTCCCAACGGCCGTGCATATTTTAGCCGCATACATTGTTTACATTGCTCCCCCAGCCCTCCATTGTGGTTTTATGCCTGTTTTTTTATGACACCGTATTCAACAAGAACAAGGCATAAAAACTGGCACCGGGGGCGAAAGTGCCATATCAGCTCTTTTGATAAGTCGGCAGGGGCTCGTATTGTGTTTTCACGACAGCGCGGGGGGCTACGGCTATGGAGGGGGCAACCCACGCTCGGCTACAGACGCATTCCAGGGTAATCCCATATTAGTACACGTGAATTCATTTGCATCCAAAAAAAAAAAAAAAAAAAGCGGGGGGGGGGTAAATGTTGCTGACGCAGGAGTAATGACATTAGGCGCAATCTGCGTTCGTTTTTTTTATTTTTATTTTTTATTTTGTCACCCTGGTTTGAGTGAGAAAGCCGTCGGTGTGTCGCAATTTACCGACAAGAACGGCACACTTTGGCGAAAAATGAAGACGTCGCTTTCGGGGAAAAAAAGGTTTTTGAGTTACAAGGGAAAATAAAGTATCCCTGACATGAGGAGCCTGTCTCAATTTTATGAGATGAATAACATCGTTTAAGGAAAAAGTCAAAATTTAACAAAGAATAAAGGTGTAGCTTTAGTCTCAAAATTCACGTTTGGTTGCAAAAATGGACAAGGATACATATTACAAGAAAAAAAGTTGGGAATTTACATGAATTAAGTCTTTTTTTTTTTTTTTTATTTAAATGAGATAATTGACTGTCTTGGTCTGATCAGATTGATTCTATTGTTTTGGCTTTTGTTCCATTCTTGTTGATGCATGATCTTGTTTGACTCACATTTAGAGTATCGTCATGTTATTTGGTCAAGTGCTCCGTAAAGAAATCTTTAAAAAAAAAAACAAAAAAAAAAACCCTCCAAATTACATAGAAGAGAGCAGCGTGATTAGTCCTCACTTGTTCACTCCGTGATAGTGTAATCAAGATGCATGAAAAAAAAATGGCCTAGCTAACAGAGGAAGATAAATGAAAATATTGTCTCTTGATTTATGTAAAATGTCATATGGAATGGCACACCAAATTTTTTTTTTCCATCAACAGTTTTTAGGACATTCCACTTAACAAGTGCATCCGGAGTGCCTAACCCCCCGCCCCCGCCCCAAAAAAAAAAGAAAAAGTGATGAGAAGTGTTCATTTTTGAGCTTCCTTGGCTCTTAAGAAGTGATTAAAACACAATTCATCATTTCCATATCGTTCAGCTGGATGGAATGTCATTGAATTTGGATATATTTTAATACCGCTGTTTGCTAGATTTCTTTAATTTTTTTTTTACAATATTTGTTGACAAGGGCAGCCCGGTGGTTGACTGGTTAGTGCATCGGCCTCACACTGCAGGGTTCGATTCCGGCTCCGGCCTTCTTGTGTGGAGTTTGCATGTTCTCCCCGTGCCTGCGTGGGTTATCTCTGGGTGCTCCCGTTTCCTCCCACATTCCAAAAACATGCGTGGCAGGTTAATGGAACAATCGAAATTGTCCCGAGGTGTGAATGTGAACGCGGATGATTGTTCGTCTTTGTGTGCCCTGCGATTGGCTGGCAACCAGTTTAGGGTGTCCCCCGAAAACTGCTCGAAGACAGCTGGGATAGGCTCTGGCACCCCCCCGCAACCCTTGTGAGGATAAGCGAATCAGAAAATGGATGGACGGACGGACGTTATGAGTTAAAAGTCACACTTTGCCGTGAATCGAGCTGTAGCTTTACAAAAAGTTATACATGTGTGCGAAAGTAGTATTAAAAAAAACCGGCAACTTTACAGTTGAAACTGTACTGGGAATGTTGCAAGAAAAAAGGAAGTGAGAATGTGCCGCGAGGTGTTTCTTTGAACTCCGCCGCAAACGCCGGCTTTACAGATGCCACGGCAGTGTCAGACACACGCCGCAATTAGTTGAAAGTAGAGCGCCAGTCAGAGCCGCCGCCACGATCTGAAGGGACTTTCCCGCATTATCTC
>NW_017805504.1:399655-400877 GCF_001891065.2 Hippocampus comes
CTGAGCTGCCGCCGTTGTCATACACGAGCCGGAAGCGATCACACTTTGATCGGCTCATTCCAAGTGAGCTTTCTAATATTTTCCACGAAATATTTTGACAATTATTGTTTGTCATCTCTTTTAAAAAGTGTGAATTTGAGAAAATGAAAGTCTTTAAAACCCTTCTTGAGGATTAGTATAAGTGAATAAGTGAAAAATATCTCAATGTTCACTGTAATTGATAAAACATTGATTAAGATCAAATATAGCTTACATTTTCAAACGCTTTTGTTCTCTTATTTTGGTGATGAAAATGGTCATTCATGTCACTCTTCACTTGATGATATTTATCATGAAAAAAATAAATCATAACAAATAATAAAACCGTAAGTGATTAACCATTGTGAAAAGTATGCACACAGACATTTCTCCAATTGCATAATAATAACTCACCCACGGTAATATTCTTGACGGATTAAAAAAAAAATATATGGAAATTCAGACAAATTGTTCTGGAGTGAGTTTCTTTTGGTGGTTGGTTATTAAGGCAAATGTCTTATTTTCTCTTTTGTATTCATAATAGCCCTTTCAGCAAACAAAAGTATTCTTTATCTGAATATGGGATTATTCAATCCCCAAATACTAAAATATTTCTTACCTGCAGCCCTGCATTCAACTCCCCTGTTGTGTTATGTTATTTATATTGTTTAATAAAACCTTTTCTTCAGCTCCTGGGGATTAACAGGAATAAAATTGCTCTTCAAAATTCGGATATTGCAACGCCAATGAGGTCATTGATGAGCAAAACTGCTCCTCAAAGAAAAAGTTAGTTTGAGCCTTGAGATGAAATAAATATAGAGTAAATCTAATTGAAATAATATGAGTTCAACATGCAATAAAATATACCTAATGCATAAGTTTTTTGTGTGCTTTTTAGTACGGATGATGGCTTTATGATGCGGAAGGTGGCGATGGGCAAGTGACGTGCCGAGCTCGTGCCAAGGTAAGGACAGCATTCACTTCGTTAGGTACGCCCGCACAAGCTTTGCCCTATTTTGCATTCCCTTCCCAACGGCCGTGCATATTTTAGCCGCATACATTGTTTACATTGCTCCCCCAGCCCTCCATTGTGGTTTTATGCCTGTTTTTTTATGACACCGTATTCAACAAGAACAAGGCATAAAAACTGGCACCGGGGGCGAAAGTGCCATATCAGCTCTTTTGATAAGTCGGCAGGGGCTCG
>NW_017805504.1:401052-403773 GCF_001891065.2 Hippocampus comes
AAAAAAAAAAAGCGAGAGGGCGGTAAATGTTGCTGACGCAGGAGTAATGACATTAGGCGCAAGGTGAAAATAAAACATTTGAATAAAAGCGAAAGCAGCAGGAGGCTGTAAATCTGCTCCACATTTTGCCGACGCCTCGTCCTCCACATGTCACGCTGTGCGCCCGCCTCGCCCAAATCAGACACCAGTGAAAAAGACCGCCGATTGGTTCACTCTTTCGGCGGCTAGTTCACACCAGCGTGAAGTAGGACTGCAGCTGTTGAATATTTTGGTATTCAGATATCCTACTGAAAATTCTAATGAATAATCTAATATTCGGATAAAAACACAAACTCTGTATTTTAGCTTGGTTAAAGAACAATTATGAATACAGAATTAAAAAAAAACAAAAATACAACGCATTTCACTTAATGGTTTTAATTTTTATATAATCTACATTTTTTTAACTTAAAAAAACTGCATAGGATGAGATGGCAATAGACGAATTCAGACAGTAGTGATTTTGCGGTCTGAAACAGCACTTTTGAGTGTGCCTGTTTTGTTAAAAACTGATCAGTATCTACTGCAACGGTGTCAGGCTGTTAGCATCAAATTGCGCAGTCATTTTGGCCTCTTGCTAGCCAATATTGGGCACTCGCTTAGTGGCTAGCTGCTTGCCGTTCACACTGGCAGCAGGCGCCTTATAATACAATGTCAGCGTCATTCATTTAAACTTTTTTGAGCGTTTTTATTTAGTGATTGAACATGATATCAGGATGACATGTTGATATTGGTGGCAACGGCTTGTGACAATACAAACTGGCCGCAACTGCAACCAGGAAGTGAAGCCAGCTGCCACACGACCAAAACGTCCAAATAAAACTGTACCAAGGCATTGATGTCCACATTTTATTTAGTTGACATTGAGTTTTTATTTCATTTTCGCATCTTTCACTACAATGGACATCAGTCCCTGTAATGGACATATTAGTTGATGTCAAAGTTGTGCATCAGCTACTACAGTGCACTTTATCTTTGATGTCCAAAGTGTGCACGTCTGCTAAAATTGCAAATTACTTGACATTACTAGTCTCTCTTGAAGGCCAATTTTTTGCTTTTAAGCTTTTTCCAAAATTGACTGTCTCCTGGCGTCTGTTTGACTTCAATGATCTCATGACGTTCTGTTCCTGTCAATCTTCAGCAGCCATGGACAAAATATCACCCCCGGTCAATATTTTCTAACGCTAACATGTTCCCAGCCATTACAAACAGTTTGCTCGTCGCGATAAAACGACACACAAACTCCAAGTGTAATTTTATCTGGTCGCCGTTGTCACGGTAACACCACTTTGCCCATCGATGTGTCTTTATGAGCGTTGCTCTTCATTAAGCACTGTGTGCCTTCAGAGAAACATGGTCACTTAGAAGGCTTGTGATGCTCGACTTGGTATCCGTGCAACGGGGGCCACTGCTTCCTCGCCCGGCTGCCGTTGCCCGGGTGACAGGCTCTGGATGCCGTTCAAACTGGTGAACGCATGCTGACACTTTGGGGGCCCGCAAAAAGGTCTCCCTTTCAATGCAAACGACCCGCTTTGCATGATTTGGAGACACCTGGGCCGAAATCCCGAGGTGAAAACAAATGGCGGCGCTTTAAGATAACACGAGGCAAATCTTAATGTCATCACAGGGCATTATGCTCAAACACTCCCCCGTTGGAGGCTTCTGTGGGCAGTCATGCAAAGCAATGTCATTCAAAAATCAATAGGATGGGACCTTCATCACACACAAGATATTTGGTTGAGATGAGAAGCTTCAAAGCAATATGGCAGACTTGCAGTAATAATAATAATAATAATAATAATAATAATACATTTCATTTATAAGCACCATTCAAAACACTCAAGGACACTTTACAATCAAAACAAGAACAATAAAACCACAGATAAAATTATAAATAATAAAAGGAGAGATGAATTTAATTTAAACTGAATATGCGATTTTAAATAGCTGACGCCTGGTTTTGAAACGTGGCAAAATGACAAATGTCATGTTGCGAAGTCAAACTGGCTATGGGGCCTGATTTATTGTATTTTTAATTTTTTTTTTTAATTCTAGAGAGGATGGTACAGAACCAAAATGGCAGCCATACTTCCTGTGCCTTTTCAGGCATGGCTTCTTGTGACTTGTTTGTGGGTCTGCACATGACTGAGAAGCCTCCCAAATATTATGTTTCGAACTCAGACTGACTTTTTTTTTTTTTTTGAATGTGTGTGAAATACTTACTTGGACAAAATGGAAGACTTCCTGTGACTTTTTAGGCATTTGAGCTTTTTTTGTGGGTCCATACATGACTGAGAAGCCTCCTAATTTTCATGTTGCTAAGTAAAATTGACTATGGGGGCTCACTGACTGTGCTGTTTTGTTTAGCAACATACAACATAAGTCCACAGAATTACAACCAGTCCCTGGCCACAAACCCAAACCAAATAATTCTCCACAGCCTTTCTTTTGGGTAAAAAAGCCTCTTTGTGTGGGCTGAGCTCATCCAGCTCAGGTATAAAGTCGAAAAAATCCGCCCGGTGGGGTGACGAAATCCAGATGAATAATGATTGCACATGCTTTGCTTTGCCCGTGACATATTCTTCATTTTTCTTCACCCCGTTTCACTTTTAAAGGTGAGAAATCCCAAATCCTTTTCCTCCCAAAATTGCCTGCCACTCCACTAAGACTGGGTAGCATGGT
>NW_017805504.1:403814-409017 GCF_001891065.2 Hippocampus comes
CCTGACAAGCGGCGGTAATCAGAAGCTGTCGGGTGTGAAGTGTCCTCTGCTGCGAGGTGGGCTTGACGGCCGTTATCACGGGGGGGGACAAAGACGGCGTTAAGTCCCGCCTCGGCCGGCAAAATGATTGTTTGTCAGGTAAAAGAGAGTCGCTGAAGTGCGTTGGTGCGTTTTCATGACCCCCCCTCATCATCATACATCACCGTCAACCTGCTTTTTACATGCCCCCAATACCAAACATTGAATTTCCATATTAGTTCAAATCCCCCTGCTCCCGAAGCCGTAAAAACAACTACCTGCGGAGTTTGTGATTTGCATCTGTTTACCTCTGCCGTAAGCATCCCCGCGGTGCCGTCGCACCCGTCTGTACTTTTTTTTTTCTTTTGATGATAGCCCTAAGTTGAGGCGAGAACGCTGGGGAGGCTGCAATCTGGTTCCATCCTCCGCCGGCGTTTTGATGTTCAAGATGAACATCAGTCACAAAAGTGGACAAGGTATTTCATTTCAAAGGTATTGAAGTATGCAAAAATTGCAAATGACTTTCGATTAGAAGTTGAATTCACGAGCGTTGCTTTCGGGACTTCTTTTTACAGAAGTCTTTCTTCAGGCTTCCGATCGGCTGACCCGACCTCATACTCGCGCGTCCTCTTTCCAGCAAGTTTCCATATTTGTTTGATTTTCCTGCTCCCAAAGCTGTAAACAACTAACTGCAGAATTGATTGATTTGCATCTGTTTATCTCTGCAATATGAAAACCGAAGCTGCACTTTTTTCTTCCTTTTTTGGATGTGAGGGTGGGAGAACGCAAAGGGAATCTGCAATCTCGTTGTAGCTTTCCCCGGAGTTTTATTTACGAGCCCAGCCTGGCAATAAAGAGCGCAATTTATGACTTACTTTTTAATTAGAAATAATGTCTTGTAGCGTTTAAGTGATGGATGGTTTAATCAATATATAGAGCGAGCCGACCCGATGATCAACGTCCCGCAGAGTAGCCTAACTTAACACTTTGCCTTTCACGAGAAATATGCACTGTTGACTTTCTTTTTTTTTGGTCCGCTTCTCCGTCATCACCGCCGAGTGAATCAAGCTTGCCCTGTCACGGCGTATTTAAGCAAATATGCAACCTCAATGAAAGCCTTTTGCGGCAGTGGCTTTTAGGACTTCTTGACGGCGCATCCGCTCCAATGCGATGTGACAAGCTGGAAGGGATTTGGTTCGCATTCGGCTCAGGCTGCCAGTCGCTTGTTACTTTCTGACTGCAAAAATAACAAAAATGCAGAAAGAAGACTTCCGCCTTTGAATTAGGCCCCAATTGCAGAGGAGTAGAATGGCGACCAGCTCAAATTAGTTAGTGCGATGCATACCCTCAGTAAGGCGTATATCAGTGAGTAGACACACAGCAATAATAATAATAAGCATAGTATTAGGAAGATGCGGTGTGAATGAGCCGCATCGCATCAATCAGTCACATCGCATTTGTGATTGTGCTGATATGGCGCATGGCTCTGCCTTGAGATACGAGTTTAATTTGTTCCATGACCTCACACGTACTTCAAATCATCTTTCCCCATTGAAATGAGTGGAAATGCCATTTATCCGTTCCAGCCTCCTCCCAAAAAATACACCAGTGACTCTGTTTTTGTTTTTGTTTTTTTTAATCAGCAAAAAGAACACTCTCCAATTTATCGCGCTTCATAAAATAGATGCGCTTTTTTGTTTTTCGAACCACTGTTATTATTTGATTGTTGGTAAATAATTGGTATGATTTGGAACAGTGGTAAAGATGTTAGTGAGGGAAGGAGCTGATGTCAGGGGTCCTTTCGTCACTGTGGGTCCAACTTGGTGAAATGTAGCAGGCCACCCACCTAATTTTAGCCCCCCCCCCACACACACACACACACAGGCGTGTATCACCTGTCTTTTAAGACAAAGCACAACGGATTGCTCAGTGCTTAGCGTTGTGTTCACCCGACCCAGACTAGTCCCTCATAAGAAATATGACACAGATCCTTGGCTACGCTCTAGTCAATGCTTAACCGACCCCACTCTTGTCTCGACCCGGGGTTGGTTCGTTCATGCTGCCATCCGTCCTTCTGCTGAGCTTATCAGGCCTCTTTTGTTCAACATAAGCCCGCAGATAAGCGGTATATTGGGCCCGGGGTTACTCATGTCTGTCTTGTTCATTCATTAGAATCCCGCTAATTCCCTCCCGGATAAGCGTGTTTTCCCAGAATGCAGGTGTTGCAACGTACAGCGGGCACGCCTGATGTGTCCCGTGCAAACATTTAGTCACCAGCGCCGGCTTTTGTATTCCCGTCGAGTGCTGTTAACCCCCCCTCTCCTCAATATGTACATGCTCTGTGGAGAGTACACATGGCTAATCTCATTGACGGTGTAAAAACATTCTCCTGAAAGGTATGCGGCATGAGCCTCGTGATGACAGGCGGCAATTCTTGCTCTTTTTGTACTGGCATCTGCTTTATTTCGGGCTGTGTGCACAAGTACGCCAAGGAATCATCTTCTGCCTGGTTTAAATGACATCACATTGTATTACATTGTTGCGGCTCGTTCTGTGTGGAATCACTCATTTTCCGAGTCAAATATACACACAACAATACATTTGCATTTAATCCTTGAGAAATATTTTCTTTCTTTATTTTTTTCTTTTTTTGAAGTCAGTATTTTCTGAGATGGTTCTTGGTGTAAAAAGTTCGAAAGCTACTATTGTAGTACTAATATGGTATATATTTTGCATCTCCAAATCACAAAGCAATAAGTAAAATGAGATGCTATTTTTAGAAAACAAACGGAATCACGTTTCTTTATGAAATAGTAAATCAAACATAGAAGGAAAGGAAAAAAACTTTTACTTTCTCCCATCCAGGGAATAGTACCTGATTGGTCTTTTCCAAATACGCAGCGAGGACTCAAAGTTAAACCCGCCTAATCGGCCTCCACGGTGTCAGTTACACCCTATCGCTTTTCCTCTTTTGTCAAGCGGTGTACTCGAGACAAGCGGAGAATAAAACCCGACCCTCGCGGTCTGTTTTTTGTTGTTTTGTTTTTTTTGGGGGGGGTGTGTAAGAGCAGCCCTTTGACAATAATTGGGTGTGAATGAAACACTTGTGCTGGCCTCCAGTGAACTTCACCCAAACAGGTGGAGCAGCGTTTTATGCGAATGGACAAATGCTTGGCGGTACGGTGTGCAGGAGATTGATTGAGAGGTTTTTGGCGAGGCCCTAATTGTGCCGCGCACCATCTGCCCGGCTTCCGGAACCTGCCGGGCATGTGACAGCTTCCAGCGGAGTCGCTGATGAACAGATGTTCGTACCGACGCCATCATTCACTTCGTAGTGTACTAGCTCGTTTCTTGAAGGACCCGAATCAGGAAATCTCTTGAACTGAAACCATAATTGGGGAAAAAAAATGGTACGGAATGGGGAAAAGCTTACATTTGAGACGTGAAGTAGATAGCTGCCTAGCGTTAGCAAAACACATAGTTGTAATATGTGTCGCATTGATTAAAAACACACCAAGATGAGACTTTAGTCAGGTTTAAAGTAGCAGAAATTTCTCATTTTAGTGAGACTCTCAACATTTGGTCGAATCTTGTCATTCCGAACAAGTATCGCGTTAGCAAGGCGCCAAGTAGTATGGCATGAGTGAGACGCGTAGCTTTAGTGTAACATCTAGCATTCGTAAGGAGCATAGGATTAGGAAGACGCAAAAAAGTAACACACACGACATTTGAAAGGTGCAAAGTAGTGAAGCGTTCATGAGCGGTGTTGCCATAGTCACTCTCTCTCTCTCTCTCTCTCTCTCTCTCTCTCTCTCTCTCTCTCTCTCTCTCTCTGTGTATATATAAATATAAAACTCCCAAATGTTTCCTGAAATTCTATCTATCTATCTATCTATCTATCTATCTATCTATCTATCTATCTATCTATCTATCTATCTATCTATCTATCTATCTATCTATCTATCTATCTATCTATCTATCTATCTATCTGTCGATCTATCTATCTATCTATCTATCTATCTATCTATCTGTCGATCTATTTATTTATAGATAGATAAGTCTTTGTCGACAGCACGGAAGATGTCATTAATATTTTCATCTTTAGCTGACACAAACTCAAGGCCCGGACCTGCATTTCCTTCATTGATATGTACACGTGCGACGACAACGTGCTAAAAACGTGACTTGTCACAGATGTGACCTCACCCCCACGGATGATCGGGCAGAGATGACCTCATCCCATAATGCCCCACGGTTGAAGATAAAAATCCTTCCCCTTTATTCCTTTCATATTCCATCGAGTACAGTTGTTTGTTGTGTGCCTGTTGGTTCGTAAAATGCTCCGTTTGAATGCCTTGATTTTATTATTTGCTCACCGTTGAATTTTCTTGCGTGTGCAAACCGAATGGTGGCTGACTCGGGTGTACTGTTACTTACTTCCGTATCAACGTGGCAAAAGTCTGCTCTTGCCTTTTGTTCGGATAGGCATTCTGCAGGCACAAAGTAGTTCCTTGAATTTGTGAGATTTTTCGCGACACGTAGCGTTTGTTGGTAGCATAGCATTTTGTAAGACGCATAGCATTAATACAATATATCACATCAGTTAGGATCCTAGCAGTGGACAGAAAGCAAGGCATTGAAGGTGCATCGCATTGGTCGGCACGGAGCATCGCGGGCCTTGAGCTTAATGTAATTTGCTGAAGCACAGGAAAACAATTTGTGTTGTTTCTATTAGCGCCACCATTGATGGAAGCATTTGCATACATCAATCACCCCCCACACACTCACTCAGATTCAGTTAGGCCATAGAGATGATTGGCAGATGAATTTAGTAAAAAAATTCTCAATCAATACATTAATTTGCTGGCAGACGGACAGCCGACATGGGAAATGTGTTTAAATGGCAACATTCCTCTGGTGTCATCAGGAACACCCAAAGGAAATTCCAAATGCAAATGGCCGTCAGGATTTTCAATGTGTGCTTTTGAATGTGCTTATGTCCCCGCGCCGTTGAATAAAATGTTTTGTTTCATTCTTCATCTCTATTCTATTCTATTTTTTTTCCACCCTTTCAGAATAAAAAGAATGCGAGAAGCCACCTGATTGGACGACAACTGTCCAGCTGGGCATTTCGCAACTCAGGTAATCACTTGCATTTGCATACTGAATCTGTTGTGTACAGCAC
>NW_017805504.1:409488-429488 GCF_001891065.2 Hippocampus comes
AAAAATTTAAAATTTTTTTTTTTTTTTTTTTTTTTTTTTTTTTTTTTTTTTTTTTTTTACATTTAACTGCATAATAAAAGACGGAAACTATTTCTAAAAAATAATTACCTAGAATGCTAATTACATATATGCTGTTCATGAAGTAAGTGAAATAAAGTTCAATGCAATTTGATTGGTCCTATTACCTACAGTATTTCTCAAACTAAAACTTTCTAAAAATACGTATGTTGCCTAAACAACCAAATTACATTTTATATAATTGATAAAGCGGTGCAGAAATCAAATAAACTGGATTATATTTGTGAAAGAATAAAATGCTGGTACATCGTGAATACTGCATCATTTTTATAATAATCATCTTTTTTTGTCATTCCTGATGGCCGCTCGGCCTGCGCGCTTGATATTTTGCATCTGCAGCCGCAGTCGTCATTATTATTCAGTAGATGCACTGTTTGGCACAAGGACAAAAAAAAAAAAAAGTTTACATAATTTATTCAAAGCCGTCGCGTCTGTCTGAAAAATGGCAGGCGGCCTTTTAACTAAATAGACACACTTCGGCCCGCGCATAAAACAAGAGAAAACTTTATTGGTGTACGACTGCTCGACGACTGGTAGAATTCATTAAAGTTCAGATGAACTGGACTGGATTTGATGTGGCGAATCGTTCAGTGCCGTCGCTTTCGCTCGTCTCAGAAAGTTCACGCTTGTGCCGCGGTATTCAAATGGCTTCTGTGTGTGGAGAGTGTCGTCCAGTGCAATGATAAAACGAATGTTTTTCGACTGAAAAAGCAATAGAGGAGTGCACATATTAATTTGAGTCTGCTGCTCCATTGAGGTTCAGCTGTACAGCCGCTGCGATTACCATAATGGGACCTTATGACCACGCACTGTCAATCAAAATGCAGCATTATCAATTTTTGTGGAAGGAAAAAAAATAAAATATCCATCCTTCCACAAGCTAAGATCAGTAAATAAGTCTTAAAATCTTCGCCTAAACTCGAATCAGCTCGACTGCAAGATTTTGCCTCCGGCAGAGTGAAATGGGCTTTCAAAGTCCTAAAACAGACATTT
Source organism: Hippocampus comes (assembly GCF_001891065.2). Taxonomy (NCBI): domain Eukaryota; kingdom Metazoa; phylum Chordata; class Actinopteri; order Syngnathiformes; family Syngnathidae; genus Hippocampus; species Hippocampus comes. The sequence goes on from NW_017805504.1 coordinate 410,560, forward strand.
CCCGAAGGGAGAGGCGCATAAAACTGCTCCCCGACCATTCAGGTGTGTCCACAGAAATGTGTTGCCGTTAATCTGTTTTTTTTTTTTCATAATCGCCGCCGGTGATTTCAGCCACCTCGGCGGATTTCCCAATGGAACAATGTCCAACATATCCGGTTGCGGTGTGACACAATGCCAAACAATCCTCCGGTTTTCCGCTTTGAAAAGTGCAAAACTGGCTTCCGTGGCGACCAAGCCCTTGAAATTTGAGTGACAACACCTCCTTGCGTCTTTCTAGGTCAGGTCAGGCCAAAAGAGAAGTACCTACCTTGCTGCCTCATTCTGTTTATTTCTATTGTGCGATCAAACTGTCACGCTGCACAATAGTAATGTAATTATGAGCAACTTGACGAGAGTAGTAATCACATAAATTACAGGACACGTCCAATGTGCGAGAATGCTGTGGAATCTTTTTTTCCCCGACTGCCGGTTAGGGTCAGGGACATTGACAGAAGGGCCGATACAGAATCTGCAGTCATTTGGACTCTGCATTGGTCTATCATGGTGACGAGGGAGCTGAGCCAAAAGGCGAAACTCTTGTGTTATCGGTCGATTTACGTCCCCACCCCTCACCTGTAATCACAAGCTTTTAGGTCGTGACTGAATGAACAACATCTCGGATCCAAGTGGTCGAAATGAGTTTTGTCCTGGCTCTCCTTTCGTGATAGTGTGAGAATCTATGTCCTCTGGGAGGGACTCAGAGTACAGCTGCTGCTCCTCCGCATCGAGAGGAGCTGGATCAGGTGGCGCTGGCATCTGGTTAGGATCCCTCTGGAGGCCTCCCTGGTGAAGTGTTGCAGGAGTGTCCCATTGGGGGGAGACTCCGGGATGACACAGGACACACAAGATCGGCTCTGAATATTTCTCAATTGATATTTGTGTCCGTTCTTATGTCCTTGTGACCTTATGAAATGTCATCAGTCGCTGCGCAAGTCCTGTTCCAAAAGTACACATAAACCGAGAATGCACAGAATGCCCCGATGTTGTTCTTGGCTTCTAGCTTAAACCATACATGCGTCGGGAGCTGGATAAAATGGCCACGGGGGAGGGAAGTCTGGGCTTCTCTGCTTAGATTGTTGCCCCGATGACCAGACCCTGGGTCAAAACATGCATGGATTGATTTTTTTACCGCGATCCTATGAATTTCGAAGGTAAAAACTGCTTCAAAGTGGCAAACTTTCCGTGGAGCTTCTTGAGATATCGACTCATGATAGATATAGAGATATAGAGACGGTGCCGTTGTTAAATCCAGCTTCTTTCATCTTAGGTCAGCTGGCTCAAGTCAAACCTCTCCTTTCTCATGAGCACTTTGAAACAGTAATTCATGCCGTCGTCACATCCCGGCTGGATTACTGTAAAGCACTTTACTTTGGAGTCAGCCAATCCTCCATTAAGCGTCTCCAGTTGGTCCAGAATGCTGCTGCTCACCTCTTGACTGGTACTCGTAAGAGGGAGCACATAATTGCAACTCTGGCATCCATTCACTGGATCCCTATACATTTTAAGAGTTCTTTTTAAGATCCTATGATTTGTTTTCAAACCTTTAATTGGCCTTGCTACACCTTACCTCACCGAGCTCCCCCGCCCCTTCACATCTGCCCACCTGCCCGGCGCCTTAAGTCTGCGGACCAGACATTATTAGAGGTGCCAAGGACTAAGCGGAGGCTCAGAGGGGACCCAGCCTTTTCCGTTATTGGTCCCTCTCTTTGGATTGACGTCCAATTGAGCGTTCAGCAAGGCCCCTCACTGCCCATTTTTAAAACCCGTCTCAAAACGCATTTGTATTCTTTGGCTTTTGACTCAGCATGACTTAGACCTGATTTTTATTTTTATTGTTTTTGTGCTTTCTACTGTCTTCGTTGTTATTTTATTTTTTATTGCTATATATATATATATATTTGCTCCATGTACAGCACTTTGTATACGGCGGTGGTTGTTTAAAAGTGCTCTAGAAATACAGTTGAGTTGAGTTGAGTTGAGTTGAGATTTGCATGTAGCTCAGCAAAACTGGATTTGGGCACTGATTTTTTTTTTTCTTTCTATTTTGAGAACGACAAAAAAAATGAAACAATTTGGAAAGGGGACAACACACTCATTCGTGGGTGCCAAAGTCTCAGCGCAGAGACCTGTCTCATCAAGCTACTGGCACTGGATTCCCTGGACCAGTTGGTTTGGACATGGGCGGGGGGAGTTGGCGGTGGCGTGGGCCGTGGCGGGGCGGGGCGGGGCGGGGTTTCTCTGATGGACATCCAACACACACAGCTGACTCCTCAGGCTGGTGAGTAGAATAACATCATCTGCGCAAAGGCATCACTGATGGCACTCATATTTCCAGGCAAATATGTCCACTGGGAGTGGAAGGAACTGTAGAGACAAATTCAGAATGGATACTTTGGCGACTCGTCGGCAGACAATTTGAAAAAAAAAAAAGCCTCTCTCCACGAGAATAATGATAGCCACGTCTCATTAAGGGATGAATTAAAGCCCATCCCGCTAAAAGTCTGTTACCATCTCCAAAGTTGAGCGGCGCCATCAAGTGTGATGGATCCTCCCGCAACGAGATTGGAAAATGAGTGATGGGTCACAGCCGTCGGGGGAAGCGGGGGACCCAAGCGGCATCAATTGGGGAACTTGTTTTGAGTCAATTTATCGCTGGGATGACTGCACGTCAGAGCTGAAGAACAAAAGACTACCGGGAAGCTCGTAGGACTAGGACGTTTTTAACATTTATTTATTTAACCTTTATTATTCCAGGGAAGCCAAATTAAGAAAGGAGTCTCACGACGACCTGGCGGCACACAGCGGAATTAAACAAAGCAAAAATCAAAACAAATGCAAATACTGACAACAAACTGTAGAGTGTGGCACAGTGTAGTTACATAATTCATTAATAATACATAATCCATACTGTGCTCCCCTTACAGGAGCTTAGTCTGGGGCTAGTTTTTTTTTTCCCCCCTCCTCCGCTTTCGTTTCTTTCTTTTCTTTTGCACAAACGGGGTTCTGTAAAAAGTGACCTGGTGGATTCCTGTTCCATGTTCTCTTGTCTCTTGGATGGGTTGTGTCTGTTCCATTTCGTTGCACTTTTGTGGTGCAGTGGCGGCGGTATGCACGGTGAGTAGTGAGTGAAGATGTGCTTGGGGGGTTGGCAACAACTGTCGAATAGATAAACATGAACCAGTGAATTTGTCCGCGTGAGTAACATTGACCAAAGGGCCTGCTTGGTCCCGCATGACAACGTTTTCCATAATTACGTTTCATTCATTAATTGCACAGCTTCTCAGTTTAGCTTCAGCTCGATCGCCATTCACATGCAATTCCTGCAGAAATTGCATTCTTTTGTTGATTGATCAATTTGGCCACACTCTCACTGTAATGAACGCCTGCACCTTTCTGAGAGGGTTGAGGCCATTAGCGCCTCCCTCGCTTCGAGTGGGCCCAACAGTTGTTTGTGGAACAAGTGGACGAGTAGGATGGCACCGGAGTACAATTAGGGAGTTGGACCGAGGACTGCGTTGGTGATGGCGCCACTCGGCGTGGAAGAGAATGTGCTGTGGTGCGCCGTATATATCCCCCTCTCGGGCAAGATTACGTTTCTTCTTCTTTCCGGTCTAATCCCTCAGCCCTCGTTTGTATCAATCCAAATCCTTTACTCTAATCCATGTTGTGCATTTTTAATGGCGGCGACTGTAACAGAAGGGCCTAATTCGGCTCTCTCTTTGAGCCTGGGGCCAGTGCGGCTTTCGATTACTGCGCAGGAGAAGTGCTTTTACCAAGGCTTCTCTGTGGAGTGTTTTTTTTTTTTTTAACAAATAGTCAAGTCATTGCAATGAATTTTGATTCACATATGTCGTTACATTTTACCACCAAAAAAATTCATTAATCAACATCTAACGTTTCAGCCATGAAATAAATGATTGAGATATGATTTTATTTCTTTCATTTCAGTCATTCTTTTCAATTGATTTAAATCTGGACCCAACTCTAAAATAAATCAGTTTGATGAACTTAATGAATGTTCAAAACACATCAGATATTTAACCGGACAAATTACCACATTACTTCATATTTCATTGACTTTGAACCATTCTTCCTCCTCCACGAAACAATTGATTTAAGTAAAAATAAATAAATAAATAAAATAAATACATACAGTGGTTAGGCCGTATACACCAATTAAAAGAATGGTATAAAATAAACGAATAAATTAACTTTTCTGAACTAAATACATCAAAATGCTGATGTCCCTACATTTTAAAACATGATTGGATGAATTAACATATCCCTCACGTACAAGGTATGTCCTCGATTTCTTTTCTTGGATTCTGGCACAAGAAAAAGTCCCAAAAATACATTATATTTAAAAAAAAAAAGTACATAAAACATTGAAATGAATTCTTTACACATCTTCCTTGGATGTACAGTAATCCCTGGTTTATCGCGGTTAATGGCGACCAAAACCACCCGCGATAAAACGAAAATCCGCAAAGTAGCGACCAGTTAACATATACAGTACAGGTAAAAAAAAAAAAAATTAAAAATTATTATTATTATTATTTTTTTAAGTCCGCAAAAAGTCTGCAAACGGTCCGCGAGAAGCTGCGAAACAACAGCGAGTCACACAGAGCAACATATACAGTACTGTACTCCATGCATATTAAAAAAAAAAAAAAATGTTTGAAAAAATCCGTGATGCACTGAAGCCGTGATAAACGAACCGCGAAGTAGCGAGGGATCACTGTATAAATAAATAAATAAATATCAATTTTCTCTAATTAAACTGCTGCTATGAGTAAAAAAATGTGCTGTGCAAAAAAAAAAAAAAAAAAACAACTGAAAAAAATCCTGCTGTGTCCTGCTTACAGTAAATAGAAGACACTGGTTGACAGCGGTATAAAAAAAAAAAAAAAAAAAAAAAAAAAAGACTTGCTCAGGATTCAAGGAGCAAAGCCATCTATCATCGGCTATTTGAGGTCTGGCTCGGATCAGGCACCTCGAGACCGGCGGCGATGATTCTTTTTGTTCTTGAAGCCCTGAGAGCATTTGCCTCGACAAGAGAGGCGTCTGTTGCTCTCTTTGTTCCGAGACGTACCCCGTGAGGATGTTTGCCCAGGCCAATCAAACTCCATTCACTTCTCGTCGGAGGACTGCCTGATGACGGCGCGCACTCGACACTCGCATGCTTGGCGGACGCCTCCTCCCTGCGGCTTGGGGAACCCCCCCCACTCCATTAAAGACGATTATCTGTTGCATGTTCTGAAGGAGGGCCTTTGGGAAAAGTGTTAGCAATCAGGAAGGCCTCAGTTGATTTTTTTTTTTTTTTTGCGTCATCTCTTTTTAGCTCACCCAGAGCCACGAGATTGCAGAAGGTTCATCTGAAAAGTTAGACAAATTGTGGTGTGGGAACCTCTTTCATGACTCATTCACCGACAGCCGGTTTTCAAAGCAGAGTTCCACATGTTGCCAGCCGTTTTAGAGCATTATGGCTGGTCTTTCAAGACCCACAGAGTATAATAAGATAAGATAAGAAAACAAACATCCTAATTGACGTGACAAGCTGAGATCACGCAGCAAAGGCTTCTCTTCTACTCAAAAGCTGTGCTGATCTCAAATCCAAAACGATCCAATGCCGCCATCTACAGGGATCTGTTTGCCATTGCTGACCAACCTGAATTTTCAGCAACAAGCTGGGCGAGGCCCTCTTCCGCACTGATGAACGTACGTGACAAATTTATACATCAGATGCAGTCGATGCTTGGAATCTGGTTGACGAATAAGAATGGCCACGGCAGTGAATGCGTTAAAATTTTGAGAAAAACATCTGAATTTTTTTCTCACCTTGACTCACGAGATTACGGATTCCCAAACTGTTGTGTATGTGTTTTTTTTTTTTTTTTTTAATTTTTAGAATTTTGTCTAAAATACAAAATTGATTCTGAAGATGCTTTGTTTCGACGTTGTTTCCGAGTTGTCGGGGAGAGGTGGTGTGTCACCTGTTTTCCTCAACTGCAGCTGTGAGACTCCCAATACGCTCTGCTTTGACGGGGTATGCGTCGGGGGCGCGGCGCGCCATCTCCGTCCGGGCCGTTGAAAGGGTGCGTGGCTTAAAATGTTTGGGAAATGCCATCGAAATGAATCTTCTCTGTTTTTGTTTATTTTGTTGTTTTGAGGCCCTCCAAAAAAAGTCCCAGAGAGCAGATGGAAGGTGTTATTAACGTGGTAATCACTTCTGGATTGAGTGTATCGCCTCGCGGAGGACGCTGTGCAATTCCTGTTTTCAAGATTTCATTAGATTTTGTGCACGGCATCAGATAATGATATTGAAATGCAACGCGCTGTTGGGATCAGTGCTATTGACATTGGTGGAGTGAGGATGCGGACGCCGAGCTGAAATTGATGTTTTTGTGTGTGCGCGTGTGTGTGCGGGCATATTTGTGTGTTTGTGTCTCGTTGTTTTTTTTTTCCTCCTCCTCCTTAAATCTGACTGGGAATGAAGTGGGAAATTATGCATGTGGTGTTAGTCAGGAGGAAATTGAGACCTGAAGTCAAATACAAGTAAGCCTACAAAAGAAAGAAGTGTGAAACTTAACTTTGGAAAGAGCGAAAGAGCCTTCTGTTGCGTCTAAGTCACTTTGGAGCCACTGGGAAATTCAGTCTGTTCCAGAGCTGAGCGATAACTCGGTAAAGCTGCCTTGTTTATACTTGAAGAAACTTACGGGAGGCAGTCTTGTAGTCGAGACTTGCTTGTCAGGTTCCAATTAGTCCAGCTAGTAACGCTGGCGCAACGAAAAAAAGTCAAATTCGCTATGTTCTAGAGTAATGGGCTGATCAGAATGACAATGCTAAGTTCCTACCATACAAAGCTTTTAAGCGGGCGGGCAAGGATTATCATCTAGACTTGCTTGTCAGGTTTTAAGTGGTCCATTAAAGGGACTCTGGAGCTATGGAGAAAAGACTGAATTCACCCCGTGCCTGAGCAGAACGAAAACCATGGCAAGAAACTATTTTAGTGGGCAGTGTTTTGGTGTAGACTTGTCGGATTTTGAGCGGTCTAAGTGACTCTGCCGCAATGCAAAAAAAGTCACATTTATCCCAGTTTCAGCAACGGCGTTTCAACGAGTGACGTTTCAAGCGGGCTCCTTGCTGACGGACTTTACCGTGCCTCAAGAATTACATGACAGTCGTCCCGATAAAGGTTCGGTCATGTTTTGCCAGGCCGATCATCCATCATCCCAACGACCCCGCCAATGCCGCCGACCCCATTCGCGTAAAAACCGCTCGCGTCGGCACAACGGCTATGCAATATATTGACGGTAAAATCCATACGTGTTGAGGTCACAAGGGTTTTTACGATCCGAACAAACCCGAACGCCTCCGTTGTGGACAGAGCATGCCAATTTGCTCTGGTGCCTGACCAATGGCGTGTTGCCGTGGTAACCAGGTCCACCTTGAGTCAATCTGCTGTGCGATAATCCCCGCTGTGCATCTTGTCATTTTATACGTGTCATTTCCTCTCATGAATCAGGTTGTGCTCAGGAGGGGAGAGTTGGGTTGCGGGGGGGGGCTTCGGGCCGTCCCATTACTTAAGCCGAGCCATCAGTCACACTCAAGAGGCTGATCATGGAGTACCAGTCGGCGAGCGCGCGGGCTAAAGTTAGCGCTATTATCTGCCTGTCAGTGGCTGACTACGTTGGGGTCCCTCGCGGGGAGCCAATTGTGCGAGTGGATGCCTTGCCGTGCGCGTTGTCAAGCTTCAGGGATGTCACGGCCTATTCATCTTCAGCTTTCCAATACATTCAACCTTCACCTCGTTGCCACAGAACCCCCCCCCCCCATCCATTCAGTCCTATTTGACTATTTTTGTGCTCTGTATCGCCCTATGAATGAAAGCCTGGTGGTAAACTTTTCAAGATAAAGCAAAAGGTCTTTGATTGTAATTGATAGTGGTGGAAGTGTCATGATTCTGTTTGTGACCAACAGGTGGCACTGTAGGGCTCTCCCTGCAGCTGCACACCTGTTGGTCATTATGGAATTATTGCTTTAAAAGGACTCCCGGCACAACCACTCGGTGTCAGGTCATTGTTTGCTGCTGTCAGGTTTGTTTCAGTCATGTTTCGGTCACTGATATGTTTTAGCTTCAGTCATGATTTTTGTTTGATACTTTGGACTTTGTTTGTTTTGGATTTAGTTTTCTCTATGTTTTAATACAATTTGTCAAGTACACCCTGCTCCTCCCTCTTGCCTGCTTTTTGGGGTCCTCCACCACCACGCAATGTGACAGGAAGTTAAGAGCTGACCAGATGCTAACGGCTAAGTATGTTACCGTAAATGTAGTCTTTTGCAATACAGTAAACAGTGAGCCCTGCTGCCAAAACTGGAAAATGCAGCGTAATTGATACACTCCCCAAAAGCCCCCAAATGTTTCTAATGACCCATTTTACTAAATTCACTTTAGAATTGATCTTCTGTGTGTATTACTGAGTCAAAAATGGAGTGAAATGGTTCCCAGGAAAGGAATAATTCCTATTTTTATGGCTTGCAAAATGGTGACAAATCCACCCGCATCCTTGCACGGCGGGCACATTTTTTTTAAAAACATCAAATCATCTGGTAGCCACTTTTCTTTTTTTGTGTGTGTGTAAAATAAGATGAGTTTGAATGTTGTGTCCTCTACTATTTCCCCCGCTTCCCAAATCTCATATCTGACCGTCTTGGTTTTAATCACAGAGCGCTGAAGATTTCCCTTGGCGAGTGCTCATCAATCAAAACCTATGAGAACGCTGCCACAGATGAACCTTTCATTACACACCTCATTTGCATAAATGCACACGGCCAGCCTCGCTCCTACGATTGCCCACGCCCATCCAAGATAAGGACGCGGTCATCGGAATGCAATCCCACTTCATTACAATATGTTAGGAGGGTGTGACTCGGAAGACCAAAATGTGTGTGTGTGTGTGTGTGTGTGTGTGTGTGCGCGTGTGTGTGTGCGTGCGTGTAACTGACCCCGTCAGATATCGCTGAGGATTGAGGTAACACGTCTGGGCTTTGGTGTGTTTGTAGCATGGCTGCTCTGGAAATGAAAGCTCTCTTTTGTCCACCGAACATTTGTGTCACACTCAGAGCGCAGTGGCCAACATGTAAATTTGGAGTTGTGTATTTGAATACGCGAAATATATAAGGGAGGAGGTTTTTTTTCTTCTTCATTGACTGCTTTGTTGAGTAGCCAGCTTTTATGGCGCTTGAAAGCAAAAAAAAAAAAAAAAAGGACTCACCAGGCTTTGTTTAAAATCCGTTTTTAAAGTTTAATGCCGGATTTGCCCTGTTGCACAGCAAATTCATAGTCAAGGGTAGAAATGTCTCATTTGTGGTGCTTCTGGAGCAACGAGTGAAGCCAGTTTTACTCAGTTCTCGAGCAATTAGCCAGTGTTGGGTTGCCGTGTGTTCACCTGACAAATCTGAGGCGCTCAGTGTGATCATCTGGTCTGACCTGAACTCGTCAGGTTTCACTTGGTCCATCAAAGTGACCGAATCTTGAGCGTTAAATACCTAAATAGGGTGGTGTGTAAATATCAGAAGGAACGGGAAGGCCAAATGTGCACTGTTTAATAGCAATAAATGTCAGGAAAACAGATGAAAATGACTTTTCCAATCGTGTGTTGTGGTAATGTGGTCTCCTTGATGTTGCTTAGAAGAGTCATCAGTGGACTCGCTAAACATTGGCCAAAGTATCTAAGGGAGTTATCTTAAATCTCCCTCACTAGAGGTACCCTTGAAACGTCAGTGCCGTAATGGATCACACGAGACTCCTTCTGGAATACAAGACACGTTGGCATAGCTGGATGACTAGCTTGTTTGTTTTTTTTTCCCTACTTTTTTTTTTTAACCTCCTCCAAAGCGGTTCTCATAAATATATATTTTATGATGTTCTCACTCGGCGGCTGGTGCCACTTCCCGTACTTGTTTTCATTTATTTAGGGAGCAAATTAAATGCTGTTATAGTCGAGTCTTCTTCAAGTGGCATTTCTCAGCGGACAGCCTGCATTAAACTGCATATACTTGATATCTGAAAAGGACAAGATTCCAATACCCAAAACACATATCCTCAACCTACTGTATACCCTTAACCTAAACCTCCGCCCAATATACCTTAGCTTAATCCTATCTCTAAATTCGGCAACCTGCGGCTCTTGAGCGCCGCCCCAGTGGCTCCCTGGAGCTTTTTCAAAAATGTTTGAAAATGGGAAAAAATGGGGGGGGGGTATATTTTTTGTTTTAATATGATTTCTGTAGCGGGACAAACATGACACAAACATTCTTAACGTTTTCCAATCCTGTAAAAATGTGGAGAATAAATGTTAAATTTCAACATTTCTCTCAACGAAGATTTGCGCCATAGCCTGGTGTATTTATGGGGCGGTTTACCCATCACCCAAACTCTTTTCCACTCTCCCCTAAACCTTGACACTAACTCGAAATCCAAAACCTCCACCCTAAACCCAGTCTTTAAACACTGACCCCAAACCCTAAATTCTCTTTCACTAACCACTCAAACAGCTAATCCCAACCCGAACCGGCTATTCCCCGCTGTTGCTGAAATGGAGTTGCAGAAAGCCTTGATCAAGTGCCTCCTCCAAAGGTCAAACCGTTGCAGGTTTAAGCGCTGCACCTTGGATTCATGATAGCCGCCCTCTTCATAAACCCTTTATTATCTCCAACATAAACAATCTGATTACACTAATCTCAGATTACGGGATAGTCGGGATTAGGATTATAAAATAGTTATGTGCCAGCGCAATCATTGCCCCGACATGTCTCGAGTATATCGAGCGCAGGGGGCAGGGCTAGTGAACCCATTGCCCATGGGCTAATATGAAGCCTCCATCTTTGGGAAAGTACTCTCTTCAATACGGTGGGATTGAGTGTGCCGCCCTTTGCCTTTGCATCACTTTGCGGGGATTATGTCTTTGAAGCAGATCGCGTCTGCGTTTGGATCAGAGAAGTCCCAATCATTGGAGATCATGCGATAATGCCACTAAAGGGGGGTGAGAGCTCATCAGATTATAGACCATCAACCTCATTGTATAAATATGGAAAATTCACATGGAGTGTATGTCAAGAGTTCACTGGAATTCAAAGGATGCATTAAAACGCTTCGTGAATCTTTTTTTACGCTAAACCCCGTCATGCCACAATCATAACACTCTAACTCATAACCAAAATGTTTACCTTCATCAATCTCATACCTCTCTCTGAACCGTCACCCAAACCACCAAAAACTAACTCGAAATTCAAATTAAAGTAAGCTAACATAACGCTTACACCCAACCCTAAACAAAACAACACCTCAGGCTAACGCTACACCGTAACCTAACCCCAACCCTAAATTTGATCCAGCACCGGACAAAAAGGGTTTCATGTTAGGTTTAGGATACGAGGGTTTTGCCCTTTGACCTAACCGAACACTGAACTCCATCGCAACCCTAAACATTAACCGTACTCTAAACCCTTAGCATAACGTAGCCCTCGCTGTCAGTGCAAACCATAACATGACGCTAATCCGTCTGTTGCGGATACAAACAATCCATTTCAACCTGCATTTGTATTTTTTCTCCCCAGGAGGGTTCGGACATCAGCGGGGAGCGGTGCAAGTAGCAGCAAAGAGCGCCCCCGTCGCTCTGCTTTCTGACCTGAAGGCCTGAGTGCTGAACTTCAACGTTAGCAGCGGGCGGTACGAGGGGGAGGCCATGTGGACCGCACGCCTGCTAGTCCTCGCCAGCCTCTTTGCTCCAGCCGCTCTGGGTATGTTCCAATCCGTACTGTTTGAATACTTCAAGGCAAAATTTAGCCACGGGGAAAAAAAAAAAATGAGACCACCATTGTTTCGTCTTGTGTGAGGCAAAATTTAGCCATGGGGGAAAAAAAAATGAGACCACCGTTGTTTCGTCTTGTGTCCATTGTTGGGCGCAATATACTGACCAAAAAAACAGACTGTTTAAGAGTTGAATTCAAGAGCTGATTGAGACATTTTCAAAGGGCCAAAATCGTGAAGTTCTTTCATCAATAACTATGTACAGCCAAACACGGAGCCTTTGGGCATTCTGTGTTTTCTTTTGTGTCACTTGATACCCTTGTAGTGGCAGCGGACATTAAAATGAACAAGAAATCGAAGAAAACATGCCGGTCTCATCTGACTGTGTTCTGAGAGGCTTTCCCACTATTATTCTGCATCCCAAAAAGTGTATTGCCTGAATGCTGAGAGACCAGCAATTTTGCTGTCATTTGAACATAGAAAATCGAATTTGACTGCTGAGAGGAAAAACGTGAACACCCATGCTGCGGTTGTTTGAAAATGGATCGTTTCAATACGGTTCTGAGACACATCGCAAACTTTGCATCACAACAGCACAACAATTCCCGTTGTTGTTTCCCCTCAAAATGTATTTTTTTCGTCACGCTGAGAGACAAGTACTGAATGTGTATTGTCATGATAGAGCAGATGTTCCGCTAGAGAGGGTATTTCATTCCTCCACCTCCCCTGAGAGCTGTGCGCCGGAGAATGCTGGCCTACTTTGGGATCGCTAGTCCTCCTTTTGTACGCAAGAACGGACGCGCATCGGGGCGTGTGTAGGTTAGGGTTACGGGTTTAGGGTTGAGGCCAGTAACATAAGTCAGACAGGGACAAGAGAGAAAAAACAATAAAAAAAAAAAAAAAAACAATTGTCACCAGGTTGAAGCACAGAACTGAAGCATCCAAGCCCTCCCGCCCACTGCTCCCCCGTACCATTGTTTTTGGTCACAGTGAATAACAATAGAAAAATCAATGCGGCAAACAGCAGGCACATTAATCATGTGTTCCTGCGCATGCGAAAGGGCCCGGGATGGATTTGATATTCTTTCCGCCTAATACCGCATGGCACACTTGGAGACGGGAATCGGTCGTAAATGGATCGCGTCCTCCAATTATGAGCAGCCCCTCTTGGTTTCTGTGATAAAACCCGTGTGCTAATATTGGGTGTCAAAATTGTAATGCTGAGGGGTGAGCGTTCACACTAATTGTGACTGCAGAGAGTCACTCATTCACATGAATGGCATTATCTCTAAAAAAAAAAAAATGCACATGAGAAAGCTGATGGTGTGATGCTACAATCATTGGGGGAGAATGCTGAGAAACAACCATTCGCGCTGGCTGCAACTGCAGAGACACTCATTCTCACTTCGGGTTTTGTCTCAAAACATGTTAACATGAATCGTATGAATGCTGAGGGACAACCATTCACAGCAATTGTGAAATGAGGATCCACAAACATACTTAAAATGGTTGTGTACCTCAAAAATATATTGTGAGAATGCTGAGAGACGAATTTTCACTCCAGCCATTGAATGTCAAACGTATCGGGTGAACCCTGAGAGGCAAAAATCCGCACTAGTTGGGAATGCAGAGATAAATGCACACGGATGGTTTTATGCCTCAAAAGATATATTTTGCGAATGCTGAGAAACAAGCGTATGGCATATTGGGAATGCCGGAAGATGACGATTCACACGGATTGTGAATGCAGATAAACAAGCGTTCTCGCTAAGCTGTTGAGCGTCAAAAATGTCGTGTGAATTCTGAGAGAGGAGCATCCACATTCATCGCGAATGCGTGGAGACAAACATTCTCACTGTTCATCTTGAATATTTGAAAATATCTTGTTCATGATTACAACAATTCACTCTCACGCCATTGAGCCTAAAAAAAAAAGCACTGCGACTCTTTGCAGCAGAGGCAGCGCCACATTATATTTGCACCTCAATGCGGTAGCAGTGTGGAAAACAAAAACCGTGAGAATGCTGTGGCAGTGTTGAGACACCTGCGAGACGGTCACTCATACAAATGGTAGCGTGCCTCAGAAACGGATTGTGGAAGTGCTGAGAGATGAGCATTAGTGATCACGCAGTAGCGTTAAAAATGCATTCGGGGAATGCTCAAAGACAAGCAGCCACGCTAATGCTATTGGGTGAGAAAAACACTCCATATTGTGAGAACGCTAAGACGTAGCCATTGAAGCTAACTGTCAAAACTGAGAGACATTCTAATGTGCCTAAAAAAAAAAAAAACTGCTGCGAGAGCAGCTTTCTCACTCACTGATGTTATTCAGGGTCAGATATGCACTGTGAGAATACTGAGACAATTCAGTGATTTTTTTAAAATCTTTTTTTTAAAGACAATTCTTGTCTTCAAAAAGGGGGCGGGGAATAAATGAGTGTGTGTTCTAGAAGACAAGGTGAAGGTCATTAACCATGACACACTTCGGATGAATGCAATTGAACATCAAAATTGTACAGTGAGCGCTCAAAGACAACCATTCACGCGAATGGAATTGCATCTGAAAAATGTATACTTTGAGAATGACTCGAGACAAGCGTTAGCCCTAATATTAATTACCTACTTATCAAGCATCCAATGTGACAAAAAGCAAACTTTCGCATGAACTGCCAGTGCTGAGAAACAGCCGATCACACTGACGTTGTCGTGTATCACATCATATTTTGTCAATACTGAAAGACAGCCATTCACGGCGATGCTATTCAGCGCCCAAAATACGCTCCGGTACTTCTCTCCATCGCGCGGAATAAAGCCATCGTCGAGCATTTAATGACAGTATTTTAGAAAATATTGCCGCGACGACAGGCGTGTAATTCATCCACGTCAGGATGGATTCATCATATGCTAAAATCCGCATGCTGATGTAATAAATGTCACGGCAAGGCCACGCAAAGCGGCAGAGGGGAAAATGTCTGGGCTCGTACAGCCACTGACGGTTTGCCCTTGAAGAGGTGTCACTTGGAGGACGCTCCCTTCTTGACGGGAATTCACTTTAATCCCGCGCCCACTTCAATTGATCCCTTCGGTGACTCACATTTAGAAAATATTTTGGGGGATTACCATTATGGATTTGCAGCCGCAGCCCTGTGGGCTCCCGACAAATAAAAATCTAAAACCGCAAGTCAACGCCAATAAAGATTTTAACCTGGGAGTGATTTATAGTCGGTTCTGCTGTTTTGGTATGCAACGGTGTTTGAATGTGTTATCTTATTCATGTCCATGTGTGAACAATGACAATCCCCAGGCACCGCATACCCACAGACACGATTAACCCGCTCATGACCAAGCCGTGACCAACCTTTCAAGACGACCCCATGATCGAGATCATCAACCCTTTACGGCACAATTTGAGGAATACAGTCTTGTACATGAAAATCCAACTTACCAATCACATCTCCATTTGGCACGCCACCCACAAATCCCTTCTGTTTTTATGCCCTTCTGTAATGGATGCAAAATCAATACCGGCTTGATATTTGGAGTGGGGGAAAAATGGCCCTCGCGGCCCGCGGCATCTGTTGTCACCGCGTTACATCGCCAAATTGCTGTCAGAAGTCGCCCGCCTCGCGCGTTGATTGACAGCAGCGTGGCGGGTGGCAGGGTGGGGTTAAACACCTGCGTGTTTTATAGGCGCCTCGCGTATATATCTTCCCGGATAAATGAATTAGCATCTCCTTGCCGCTGAGAAAGCACTGAGTGATGCCATTTAAATCGCTCCTGCCGCCGGGTATCGGCCCCAGCGGTGTTTAATGAGGACGGGTATCGACGGCGAGGTCAAGCGGCAGCGCCGCGGGCGGAAACGCGAGCGCTACGAGGCGGGCGTTTGTCACGGTGTGCGGACCTACCCAATTTGTGATATTTGTGACTTTTCTCCTCATCAGCGTCGCCACATTTCTATCCTGTGTTTTGCGGCAGTATGTGTGGTGACTAAAAATATTATTTCAGGTGTGATATCTAATACTAACCCACGCATAATATTGTATCATCTGTGGCGATACATAATCAAATATCCAGCATTGATATCATTGCTGTCCAATGATAGCCAAGCATGTGAAAGCGTTCAAACGATTCTAATCACAACAAATTGTGGTGACAGCGGCTTTGGAGAAATAATTATGTTATTATTGTGCGATCATGGCATGCGGTATTTCCATCCTTTCTTTTTGACACTTCACTTGCTGGTTAATTTTCTGCTCGGCGTAAAAGCCTTTGAGAGTCGTGTTGCTCGAGGCCAAATGTAAACATCATTTACTTGGGAGAACAATTTGCCTGAACTGTTTCTCACTTGGAGATAAATAATCCCTCATGCATTATTGAAAAAGCGTACGATTCAAAGACCCTCCTTCTTTCAAAGTACTCTTGCAAATGGGCTACTTCGATTAATAATGCCACAAACCAGCAAGTGGGTGTGACGGGCTCCCATTGGTCTAATCGAATCCGATGAATCACTCGCCGTGGGGGCGGCACCCGTCTGGACGGTTGACGTGTCGAATCAGCTCCCCTGTCTTCCCCCTGCCTTTGTCTTCCATCTTTCTTCCATTAATTCAATGAAGTTGTTACGATGTGTATGCGTACAAACACACACGCACACACAGGCGCGCACATAGGCCCGGTCGACCATATTCTGGAAAGTTGTGAGAATGCCCTATAGCAAAAGCTAAAACTTAGCTCCTCCCCAGCATACGAAGCACATCTCTAAGTCACGATGTATCACTTCAACATAACTTCTTTGACACCAATGATGTACTCTCGTAATAGACATTGTTTGGGCGCCATTTTGCGGGCAATGTGAATACTGGAGTGGGAGTATGCAGGTGATTACCGCGGTAATATTTACATAGCTTTTTACAGTCGCATATCTTCATGCAGAACTTTCAATTTTAGAAATCCAAATGATGGCTGACCTTAACGTCTTCAGGACACATTTCCATGAGAGACAAAATGAAGTGAAGTACAAGACCCCTTATTTTATTACTAATGATGGTCTTCTAAATGTCATTGTTAGTTCCACTTAGTTTCAGGGTTACGTAACTCAGAATCAGCTCTCGATCCTTACCAAAGAAATCAAGAGTCCCCCTTCGAAGAAGGTTATTTAAGGAGAGGTGCATCATTTCGTTTTTGGCACCTGAGGAGTCCTGCCAATCGAGGTGAAGCATCACTACTAGTTGATGTGTCCTTGCGCATCAGGACCATCCATCACAGATGCAATTACACGACAGCTGCTGACTAACCGGGTAATCGTTGACATCTACCGTCGTCGCCAGGGGAGTGCCGCTGATGGTGCCAATGTTGGCAGCCTCCTGCTCTGATGTTTTTTTAATGATCGTGTTGGGATTATGAAGTGTTCTGATTTTCAAATTTGCAGAGCTGGAGAGCTGCGCTGCTTTGGTTTTTTTTTTTTTTTTTTTTTTTTTTTGGGACACACAGTTCTAAAATAGAAATATTATTGAAAAGTCTTGGAGGACTTTAAAAATACTTAAATGGCCCCAAAAAAATAAAAGTTCCCCATACTAGCAAGGAACGTTAAATATTTGGGTTGTTTTGCCAGGGTGGCCCGGTGGTCGGCCGGTTAGCGTGTCGGCCTCACAGTGCAGAGGTGCAGGGTTCGATTCCGGCTCCGGACTTCCTGTGTGGAGTTCTTCCCATGCCCGCGTGGGTTTTCTCCGGGTACCCCGGTTTCCTCCCACTTTCCAAAAACATGTGTGGCAGGTTAATGGGACACTCTAAATTATCCCTAGGAGTGAGTGTGAGTGCGGATGGTTGTCAGTCTATGTGTGCCCTGCGATTGGCTAGCAACCAGTTGCATACTGCCTGAAAACAGCTGGGATAGGCTCCAGCATGCCCGCGACCCTTGTGAGGAGAACCGGATTAGAAAATGGATGGAGGATGGTTATTTTGCCACAGGAGATGGACCAAATGTGGTTCATAGAAAAAGTTTTTGTTTTCATTCCACAATGATCCAAAATTCAGCCTTTGCAATAATAGAACATTTCTTTGCGTGATACTCAGAGAAGCTTCTAATATTCTGGTTGTTTAGTGACAGATGCAGTTCTGAATACTGTTCTTCAAAAAAAAAAAAAAAAGACGACGACAACCATCCAAAAACTGTACAGCATTGTACTCAGAGGTGCCTCTTTTCGCATTTTAAAAATGTCCACTTTTTTTTCTTTCTCAAAAAAACAAACAAAAAAAATCAACAACTCAAATTGGTGGCTTAAATTCACGTCAGATAATTGAAGGCTTTCATCACCCCACCCCAACACCAAATGAATCCAATTATTGTTGAACCACTTTGTTTCCAATGGCGGGAGCACTTTGCTGCCTTTTGGGAATGATGACTAAAACAAAATGAAATGACACCCTAATGAGCACCTCCTAAGCGTAAGTGTGTGCATGCGTGAAGACAAGCGTTGCTAATGAAACCCTTTGCACAATGTCACTTGTCCACTTCAGTAACTTGGAACAGGGAGGATGGGCTGAGCCACATGCTGCTTCACCATATCTTTTTGTTCATCCCCCGCAGCCTTCAGCCGCGCGCCCATCCCCATGGCGGTGGTGCGTCGGGAGCTGTCGTGCGAAGGCTACCCCATCGAGCTGCGCTGCCCGGGCACTGACGTCATCATGATCGAGAGCGCCAACTACGGGCGCACTGACGACAAGATCTGCGATGCCGACCCGGCGCAGATGGAGAACACCAGATGCTACCTGCCGGACGCCTACAAGATCATGTCGCAAAGGTAAAAGCGCCTTTTCTTCGGAATCTCCACTGCGGATCTGATTGGTCGCTCGATGTGATCAATTTTGTATCATACGCTGATGAAGAAATAACAACACACAGGCCTTAATGTCCAAATTGCTGGCAACAAAAGTGAGTACACCCCAGAAATGTCCAAAAAGTGAAAATGTCCATCGTCGACATTTTGTCAACCAGTGTCATGCCACTCATTTCCATTACAACACCTTTGGTGGAAATGGGGAACAGGTGTGTTACATTTGGTGTTATTCATGGATTGTTAAC
>NW_017805504.1:434488-442594 GCF_001891065.2 Hippocampus comes
AAAACTTTTTCTGTGATGTATTCACACGAAATGGATTTTGTTCATCTTCAGTGTTTTATTTTTCAGAAATCCAAATGCAAAATGAGAGGCAAGGCAACTTGATGTATTTCGCGCATTTCAAACAGAAGGCAACTCAATGTGCTTCACACAACCAAAAGCACGTTTAAAAATGTGACCAAACAGAACAAAAGAAGACGCTTGAAAAGCAAAAACAATTCAAGTATCTTTTTCAAATTACTAATAGAATGTATATTGACAACATTTAAGCACGTTCACAACCAAAAGCTATAAAGCACAGTTGTCCAACTCAAGGCCCGGGGGCCAGATCTGGCCCGGCAGATCATTTGATGTGGCCCGCAAAAGCAAATCAAACATGCATGATGCTCGCTAAAATCTGGACCAAAATGTCAAATTCTCATCTGTAAAAAATAAGAAGGATATTGACACATAGTCAGCACTTTCTTGGAACCAAACCCCTCATTACAGTAATTTAAACAATAGTTGAATAAACCGTTATTATTGACTTTATTTATATGGTTTCAGTTCAAACGACCCTCCTAGGGAAGTGGGAACTAAAATGTGTCCCACGACAAAAATGAGATTGACACCCCTGCTTTAAAGACATTTAAAGGCAAAGGAAATAAATAAGAAGTAGCTCTCTGAAATGACTAAAAGACGCTCTGCTTCTGGTTGTATTGCCATCGGTCGAGAAACAGTCATCGGAGTGGGGTTCTTCCATGATGCTTCCTAAAATCTCTGCCAACATTTACAATTCTCCTATGTCCTAAATAAGAGACACATAGTCAGCACTTTCTTGGAACCAAACCCCTCATTACAGTAATTTAAACAATAGTTGAATAAACCGTTATTATTGACTTTATTTATATGGTTTCAGTTCAAACGACCCTCCTAGGGAAGTGGGAACTAAAATGTGTCCCACGACAAAAATGAGATTGACACCCCTGCTTTAAAGACGTTTAAAGGCAAAGGAAATAAATAAGAAATGGCTTTCTGAAATGACGAAAAGACGCTATGCTTCTGGTTGTATTGCCATCGGTCGAGAAACAGTCATCGGAGTGGGGTTCTTCACCTCACACCTTACATGTCGAATCATTTCTCTGGCGGCCCCCGGCGAATAAGCCTCCCCCGCCAAACAAATCGATTGGGCAAGTTATTGCGCATTCCGCTGCATCCTTCCTGTACAGGTGCTCCCCAGAGTTTGGATTTACATGCACATAACGGAGAAGTTGCACTCCTGTGGAAGTATTCAAATGAGGTAGATCCCATGCATATTACAAGCGGTGGGCTGTTTTTTATTTCCTGGCTTGGTGGAAAATTGTCATTATGTTGCTGTGACAGTCGAGCAAGCTGCCGTTCTTTATTTATGCTCCCACGAGAGAAGGAGAAGACGGAAACCTCGAATTGTCTTCTTGTTTGGGTACTACTGTTTGCACAAAATCTTTTTTCAATCAGATTTATCAATTAATGGCAAAAGAAATCATCAGATTAAATGATTATTGAAGAAAAATCATTTTTGTAGATCGAGAATTTAAACTTTTACACCATCACATTCATGGATGATCGGAATCGCCAGTTTAAAACCCTGATCCCTAAACGTAATATTTTTTCCAACATTTGTGTTTTTGGATAATAATTGGTCATTTATGTCAATGTTTTTAGTATGTGTATTATTTTCATCCAATATTTTTGTATTCTTTTCAATATTTGCGATTCCGACTCCGGCCTTCCTGTATGGAGTTTGAATGTTCTCCCCTTGCCTGTGTGGGTTTTCTCTGGGTACTCAGGTTTCCTCCCACATTCCAAAAACATGCGTGGCAAGTTAATGGAACACTCGAAATTGTCCTTTGGTGTGATTGTGAGTGTGGATGGTTGTTCGTCTCTGTGTGCCCTGCGATTGGCTGACGACCAGTTCAAGGTGTAGATCGCCTGCTGCTGGGAGGCTCCAGCACGCCCACAAGCCTTGTGAGGATAAACAGCTCAGTTAATGGATGGATGTTTAATTATTTTCTCATAATTTTGTAGTTTTTCTTTTTTTTTCCCCTTTTTTGTCAGCCAATGTTTTTATCCAATTGTAAAAAAAAAAAAAAATGATTTCATACAATACACTTGAGAAAGAGACACAAGCATCTGATAAATAAAATTAAATATTTGAGTCCAGGTATAGATGATGGTACCAATACAAAACAATACCATGTTTAAAAAAAAACAAAAAACATCAGGTGGTCACACAACATTTGTGGTCATGTTATTTTATATTTTATGGGTGGATATGACATCATATTAACTTGTGCCCATTTCAAAGTCCCTCCAGAGGCCCGTGTTCCAATTCTGCGAGCTTATCGCCTGACGCACAAAATTAGAGAGCAGGATGCAAACATTTTATGAAAGCCACTAATCTGCACCAATGGCTGGGAAGGATTAGGCTTGTCGAGAGTCAAAAAAAAAAAGCAAACAAACAAAATGAAGCAAATGTATAGGACAAGTTGGCACACTGGAAATGGACGATTCTAAAAACAGTTGCTTCAGACCAAAATGGCTGACTTTCTTTGCGCGTGCGCGTGTGTGTGTTTGTATTTTCTCCTTGTCTTCTCAAATATTAAATGCTTTAGAAATTTTCGTCCGATATGTTTCAGCATTGCACATAGTACACCAAGTAAAAACGAGCACTGCAGTAAAACTTCTGGAGGAACACGTCCTTAATTTGATGCGCAGCTTTGACGGCCTTGCTGTCAGAGAGTAGCACAATAGTTCAACTTGGAACGCTAAGTTTTGTGTGTGTGTGTGTGTGTGTGTGTGTGTGTGTGTGTGTGTGTGTGTGTGTGTGTGTGTGTGTGCGTGTGCGTGTGTGCGTGCGTGTGTGTGGCACGCCGGGAGACAAGTGGAATGAGAGAAGATGGATGCGGCGGCTTGCAGCTGGGAAAGATAATGAATGAAGTAGACCGTGGGTGGCGAAGACCATCACTAAAAGCGTAATGGCTCCCTACAGAGGGACGAGGATATTGACCCGTCCGTCACTTTTCTCCTCACCGCCCCCCCCCTTTCAAATAAATACAATTCCTCACAAGCGCGTGCACATTGCAGGGGAGATACAAACCGAAAAAGACAGCAGGGCAGGGCTGCTTTTTGGTTTCCTCGTTTTGAAGCGCGAGTCCACGTTTTTGACGGAGGGGCTGTCTCGCCAAACAAACAGACGAGGTCCACCTGCGCCTTGACAGCACGCCGCTCGGAAAGCTTCCAAAAACACAGAAGTGTTTGTCTGCTATAAATGTAACTTGGCCATAACATTAGGTACACCTACAATGGCATGAGAGGTACTCATCGAGCAGTGCTTTTTCACAAATACGACGGTGAGTTGACACGAGTTGAATTTGAAAAGCGCCCGCTTGAGTTCATTGTTATGTAATTTGGTAGACTTCATATGAGATAATGAACAAGATGACATTTGTGAGTCGTATGAGATGAGTAATCGGTTTGTGTTCGCTTGAGGTCCACACTCCCTTTGGACTGAAAACACAAAAAAGATGATGGAAAATGGAGAAATTGTTTTATTTAGGTGGGTCGTTGGTCACAGCAACTCCATGATGTCATTTCTACTGAGTCATTGGGCATCCTTTTTTTTTTCTCTTCCTCTAGAGACCTCAAAATGTTTTTGTGACAGGGTTGCATGTTGGGAGACTTCAAAGTGTAATTTCGGCTTTTTAAAATGGTTTTAAGAATGTTTTCAAAATTAGAATGAGGCCATCAACAAAATCTTCCTCCCCTCACTGCCGCCCCCCCCAAAAAAATAAATAAATTAAGGCAAAATATGCTTGTTGTTTGTCTGTCAAGCTTCCACAAATTTTTGTGGAAGAGCAAAATTCACTTCCGTCAAACATTCCCCCCATTGAAAATCTTGAAAAAGTCTGATAATTTGTTATTGAGGTTTTTATGACCGCATGTGAGTAAATTTTGCGTAAAATACAAAAGGTCAACATTCTAGGTCTAAGTACCAGTAATACAAATAATTTTAACACATGGTTTAATTTTTTTTTTTTAATTCACTATGTTCACATGTTGTACGAAATCTTACAAAGACACATTTTCCTGTCATATTGGCAAACAATTATGATCAAGTGATCGAATACGCCGCTCCTTTCATTACTTTTGTTCTTGTTGGTCGTAAACCACACATAGATCCGACTTTGCCATCTGGGTAATTTTTTTTTTTTTTTTAAGCACTTGTCCTCCTCATAATGGATCTATGACCCACTCATGATGGGTCTGCAATGAGCCATTTGAGAATCACTGGTGTAGAGCTGCACCGGGCGATCACAGCGATTACAGTTTGTGCTTACATGCAGCTCTGCTCCTCGGCGCTGCCTCGCCGCTTGTCAGCTGGCGGCCTCCGCTCTAATCTGCCCGACGACAGAATAGGAAGGGTTGGGGAAGCTAGTCGGGTGTACGTATGTAAAAGAGATGGATGGACTCTGGCCAAACCTGGAGTGGGGGGAGTAGAGGGGGGTTTAATTCAAGATGGCCATGTAATCCGGAGCTAACGCCATCTGACGTCAAGCACTGGCGGCGGTACTTGTTTTTCAATGAGCGCTACAATAACGCAACAAAAACACAAGTTACTTCATTCATGGTGTCAAAGAAAAGGTGTTTCTTTTGGAAATAATGTAGTGTCTTGAAAAAAAAAATCGTTTTAGGTGTCACATGATGCTTGTGTCAAATCTTTAAAACAACCGAAATGTGAAGATCGTCTTTTGATGCTGGAAAAAAAAAAGCAACATAAAGCCGAAGAAAAAGCAAACCGTCACGACCCGGGAACTCACGTTTTTTGCCGGTTGAAGCGCTGCAGCGGCGGCGGTAAAGGGGATTGTGCATGTAGGTCAAGATGAAGGCTCCTGGATTAAAGTGCGCAATCATCCCATCGGATACACACGATGTTGTTTAATCCCTCAAGAGGAACTTATTACAAACTGTGATTGCATTTGCTCTCAGCTTAACAACAAGGAGAAAAAAAAAAAAACGTACATGGCATGCCGCTATGATCTGCTGAGCTCTATGGCCCTCGGCTCCCATTCGCTGCTGCGTGTTTGTCAAAGGTCTAACTGGAGTCCACTCCAGCCCAAATGGGCTGCGAGGCCACCACTAACTGGAATTGTCTCTCATTCACAAAGAGCTTCAGCCCCTTGTGTACTTGACGGGCATTTACTGCCCGAGAATAAACTCCGCAGGGCGATGGGCCGAGGTGGGGGGGGGGGGGACACTAGACTGACTATATCTCATTACTGGCTCGAAATTAGATGCCCCCCCCCTTCCTTTTACACATCTCTCATATGGTTCGATTGATTAGCGGGCAGCCAATCAATGTTAATTAAGGTGTCGAGAATCCTTTAATTGTGCGGTATGAATCATTGTGTCAGACCTCAGCTTGACTTTCGCAAGCGGGCGTCACTCGGCGGGGAAATAGATACCATTTCTGTATGTTGCAAGATAATCATGGGCTGCAAATGAGTATAGATTGGAAGGAGGCCCATCTCGGAGCATTGATATAAAGAAAGACGGTCTCGTTCCAGGTTATGAGAGGGCGAGAAATAATTGAACTCGGGAAAGACAATTACACAAATCATTACGTGTGCAGCGGTTGTTAGCACGTCCGCCTCACTGTACAGAGGTGCAGGGTTGGATTCCGGATCCTCTTTCCTGTATGGAGTTTGCATGTTCTCCCGGTGCCTGCGTGGGTTTTCTCCGGGTGCTCCGATTTCCTCCCACATTCCAAAAACATGCGTGGCAGGTTTAATGGAGCACTACAAATTGTCCTAGGTGTGATTGTGAGCGCGACTGGTTTTTCGTCGATGTATTCCTTGTGATTGGCTGACAACCAGTTGAGGGTGTACTCCGCCTACTGCCCGAAGACGGCTGGGATCGGCGCCAGCACCCCCCGCGACCCTTGTGAGGATAAGCGTATTAGAAAATGGATGGATGGATAATGTGTGCAACATCGAAGTAAGAAGGCTGACACTTTCCATCTGACTCCAATTTAGAGTGCTCAATTAACCTACCGTGCATGTTTTTGGAATGTGAAAGAACACCAGAGTACCCGTAGAAAACCCACGCAGGCACGCGGAGAACATGCAAACTCCGCAAAGGTAGGCCGTGGCCCGCGATCGATCCCATGACCTCTACACTGTGAGGCAGAGGTGCTAAACAGTTGACCGCCGTGACGCCCTTATACCAAATCGTCTGGATCATTTGACCTCATCTGATCTTATCACCGTTGCTCACGTGTGACCTTGTTGTGTGTTTCAGATGCAATAACCGGACACAGTGTGCCGTGGTGGCCGGACCGGACGTATTTCCAGACCCCTGCCCAGGAACTTATAAATATCTGGAAGTCCAATATGAATGTGTGCCATACAGTATGTATTCTCTCATTTCCTCTCCACGACGGGAAGTATTAATGAGCGGGTTATAAACGTACGTTATCTCCCTGGAACCGGAAATGTTTACCCACAGTTATGACATGTTTTTTTTGTCCTCTCCTGCTTCAATTTTGCTTCTTGCTGATATGGGGAAATTGTGAAACAATCTGTTGACCGATTCTCACAGCCTCTGGAAACCGTCGTGGTCAAAAATGTGCATGCATAAAGAGACAGAGGGACTATTTGGAACTTCCTAATTTCGCAAAATCAATTTTATTGCCAGGCAGACCAAGGAACTCCATCTCCACCTCCATCATTTTGAGTCAAATAACCCCCCGACCCACCCACTGTTTTGGAAACCTTCTTGAGTTCGATGGTGACATTACCTGAACAAAAGTTGTGTTGGCGTAAACTAATGAATTAGCATTAACTGAGCACAAGAAGCATTGATTGGCAAACCAAGTTCCCTCACTGAGCTCCTTCCCAGTGTGGACCACATATGAAGGTTACCCAAGGTCAGATGCCGTGGAAGATCAATTATTGAATGTATTGATGCAGGATTGGATGTGCAACATTGGGACGTATCATTTACCGCCTCGAGTGCCCGTTTGCCATGTTTTCATCTCAGCTACCATTCTGAAGGAGGAAAAATGATCCGTTGCAATTTGATTTACCAACGGAGCTGTGTGCGTTTTATTTGAACTTGTCGTGTACTTCCTCCCCAGTGCACTTTCCAGATTAGTTAGACTCCCGTTGGGCTGCGGTGATGTGACCACCCTTTACGAAGCCTCATAAACATGTCCGGCGGATGGCATCTGTCCGCCCCTCTCACATTGACTTTCCCCGTCTATTCTCCTCGATCCTTATTAAAAAGCTTAACTTTCGCCGGAGCGACTCCTCCCGAAGGCCGAGCCCCGGAAGAGGTCACCACTTGTGCGGGTGACCTCCTCAGTGTTCTCAGTCAGCCGTAATGAAGTTCTTACATCTCCTCAGTGGGCCTTCAAATCTGCTAACACGGAAGGAAAATGTCGGCCTTTCGCAACCTGGCTCCACTGTGGGTTTCTGTGCTGTCTTGTTCATCTTAACTATCGCTTTTAAATGTTTTTACACCCTCGCTCCCCCTTGGAAGTTGGCCACTTTTGCTACGTTCCTCATTTTCAGGAGTGCGGTCGACCTCACAGTTTGACCAATGACCAGATGTAAATGTATCAGTCGATGCATCACAGATACTGGCTAAAAATGAACCTATTTGCACTGATTTGGATAATTTTATTATTATTATTTTTTTTTGCATTGAGTTGTGATGTGCGGTATGAGTTCAAGCAGCAGCTGTGCAAGTCTAAGTGGCCGACGGTAACTGGTTTGCAGTGGTCCAGTTCAGTCGCATGCGGCCATGTTGCCGGATGTTACGAATGCAAGAACACGTTGCAAATCCAAATGTGGTCAGAATTGTAGTTCCTCAATACAAGGTAGAATTGGCGTACGGTAAAAGCGAGCTGATTTGCGGCCCGTATTTTTGTGCTCTTTCTGGAACATTCAAAGATGGCGCCCCGACTGTGCCTTCTCAGGCACCATGTTAGAAGCCTCAAGTGCATGTTGTTGACATAATCCTACTTCTATGACATGCATGCAATACCCCGAAGGCTAAAAAGGATGTCAAAAAAAATAATAAAAATTG
>NW_017805504.1:442848-466140 GCF_001891065.2 Hippocampus comes
CCCCCCCACCCCAAATTAAGATCCAATTTGACGATCATGGAAAATGAAGTGTACTTATATTGCGCTTTATCGACGCCATATGCTGTTCAAAGCACTTTTCCAAGCATCATATTCACTAAAAAAAATAAAATTGTAAAAACCAATACTGTATGTGGCCGTCATGCCAACATACCGAAAGGTTTTCCTTTTTAGTTTACAGTACTTTACTTTAACCTCCACGATCCCTCCTCATACACTAGCTCGTGGCAGACACCAGGGTGTTGTTTCACTATGTTTGAAGTTTGAAATCCATTTGTGTTCTGTGATACCAGCTAGCTAGCGCTAAGCTAACCTGGGAGGATTCGTCTCCCCAGTCCAGCGCCCATGTTTGCGAACTCCCTTTTTTGCTAAGATGGTGTCAGAGGCCAATAGGGAAGTAACGTTGACACACTGCCTGAATGGGATTTATTGACTGATTGTTTAACAGTTTCATAAAATGCTTAATAGCCGGCTAAACATTCCCATACATGTACAAACATTTCTGAATTTTGCTGCGTATGATGTGGCATTACCATTCTAATATTCCTGTGAGACGAATGCTGATTCATTCTCACTCAAATTCAAATTCAGAATTGGGTTGTAACGGCAAATTCACTTATCAGTTTGAGTCACCACAGATTCACGCACAGCCCTAGGGTACAGTAATTTGCCATTAAACGACTCCCTCCCTCCATATATGTGTGTGTGTGTGTGTGTGTGTATATATATGTTTTACACTAGCCCAGGGGCGTCACTAGGTTTCAAGAACAAGGGGGGCTTAGCCCCAAGGGGAACACAGCCCCTTTAGGAGGGTCCGGGGGCATGCCCCCCGGGAGAATTTTTTTCAACATTCTGTTCAAAATCCATCAATTCCGTGCACTTTGAGAGCAAAATGAAGAGGCTATGAAGAACTACACACATCACATTAGTATCCTCTTTACTATGATGGGGCTTCCTCCCCTGGACTTTAACTGGACTAGATAATAGAAATTATAAAGAGTTCAAAAGTGCCATCTTGGTTGTTCAAGGGAATTAGAAAGTTGCCCGATGACATAACCTATATGACAGTAGGCCTATATTACTCTCTACCAAAATGTATTAATATATGCTTAGCCCCCAGAAGACTATGTATTTTGAGATGTCTGCCGTGATATGCAATTTAAGTTAGTACAATGAGATGCAAAAGCTTCATCACTTTGGAAAAACACAAGTTTGCTGCTCAATACTTACTGTAAGCTCCGATTGCATTTTGGGAACAGCCTTGCAAGTAAAATTAGCCTTGAGATCTGATAGACTCACCTGTCCAGCAGAGCCCCGTCTTTAGCCTGATTCCTATCAAATAAATAAATTTAGTTATTTTATATTTATTTATTTATTTTATTTAGGCCAAAATCTCAATAGGTGTTGCCTCAAAGAGTTGGTGTCATGATTATTTAGGTATTTAATAATAAAATGTTGCTTAATTTTTATGAAGCACCACCTTAATTTATCCAAAAGTGAACACTTGTTACAGTGCAGTTTCTGCTGTTTCTGGAGATATTTTTGTGGACTATAGTCACTAGTTTTACCAGCATGGATGCATTGAATACTTAATTTACCTTTCTAAAAAACTGTTGAATATCCATGCTGTCGACTCAACCTGACTTTCGGCAATGAACTGTCAGTTGTTGCGTTAGCATTTGATGTGGAGATGGTGACAGACACGTCAAATGCTAACGCAACACCTGTTGCGTTCAGGAATCCTGGGAGATTAATATTACAATAATGGCAGGTTATCGAAATATTATTTAAAATGGCCACATTACATTGAATTTGATGCAATATATTAGCAAAAGTACAGGAAAAATAAATAATACTTTTTTTTAAATAATGCAATGAAATTATTTAGGGGGGCTAAAGACATTTTTAGGGAGGCTGAAGCCTCCCTAAAATAGGCCTAATGACGCCCATGCACTAGCCCGTCCTAATAGTTCGAACTTTCCCTAAACTATGATCCCAAAACATTTTAAGAGAAATTTATAAGTATTTCTGACCCTTTTCTCATCTTTGGAAGACAACAGCAGAATTTGCATCCGTCCACTGAAGCCTTTTGGAAGCGTTTGGAATGAATTTATGTTTTTTTGCACCGGTTGACATTCCACCGCGCACAAATGCTTTTTTAATTTGGACTGCCCTTGGTTCTTCTTCCCGGGCCCCAGCGTGGGTTCCGGGGCTGGGTGAGTGCCAAATTGTCAGAGCGGCATCCTGCATTGTCAAGGTTATGAGAGAGCAGCAGAGTAGAGCCATTGAGAAAATGCAAGCGCAATACACAAAGAAAGCAGACGAAGAGCTGAAAAAGTATAAGAAGGCCGCTGAGATGGAGATGAGAATCCAGCGAGGATGGCATCATCCTCATCCTTAAGGCGCATGCTATTCAAAGCGCCGTAATCGACGTCATTAATTAAAAAGCTGATGGGACGGCGTTAAGGCCTTCGCCGCTCGTCGCTTCAGAGAAAAGAACTATGGCCGCCCTTCCTGCCATGAATCTCTATTAGCCGCTAATGATGCTGCTCTGACGTCTTCGCCGTCGTGGGTGTGAAATTGGCAAGCGTTAATTATTCACCCAGAAATCTGTACTGCGAACGCGATAGCGTCGACGCTCTCAGGCCCGTTGTCGTATCTCAAGAAGAAAGGAGACGGCACTTATAGTAAGTCCGCATACATCAACTGGATGCATTATCTCACTTTCTTCGGTTCACTCAAAATGTTAAATGAAAGCATATGCCATATCATATATACTCTGTTCAGAAAACAAAACAAAACTGAGATATGTTCAGCTTTTAAGCGCAATTTCCGGATCCTCTCATAACTTGTTAAACTGTCCAATCTTTCATTTCTATTTCCACAATTTGCTGTGCTGTGTAACAAGGAGCCGGATGTGAAAAATCACAACAGGTGTTTGAAGTATCAAATATTTCAAAGGACACTCCCGACTGGATCGAAATTCCACAATATAGCAATACTTATTTTACCTTTTTTTTTTTTTTTTTAACCCAAATGATTAGCCTACCCGTTGTAAAATTACAAAAGTCATGTTGGAATGTTACAGAAAAACTGTTTAAAATGAATGAAACGAGTTGCTTTGAAAATATGTGAAAGGTCTTTCATTTTTTTTGGGCCATTTCTTCTGCTCTTACAGCCCGTTTTTTTTTGTGGATGACTCTTGACGATGACTTCATTAATCTTTATTCCTGTCTTTTTTTTCTCTCTTTCCCTTTTCATGCCGACATGTAGAAGTGGAGCAAAAAGGTAACTAAATGCCAACAATTGTCTTGTTTTTTCACCTCTCTCCAACTCTTGGCGCATGGTGATGGGATTCATTTTATTTATGTATTTATTTTGATTTTATTACATCTGGGATTTCATTGTGCGTTGGTGGTGTGCATGAAAAAAAAAATGCCATTCACGGGGCAAATCCGCCGACTGCTTATCTGAGCTCAACCTTATCAGCTGCATACTATTAAAGCTACAGCTTTATAAGGGTGATCAATAGCTTGTCCAATAAGCTGTCAGCATTTTTTTGATTATAGCCCTAACATGATGATGGCTATAACCTTCAGGGACTCGCTAATCAATAGCGGAGACAGATCATAGTCGCCATATTCATCCCTTATCAGCAGAAACGGCTTGAAAGAAGCACATAGCGGGTAAACAAAATTCCTATGAATGGCATCATTGTGTGCTATCGTTCCAGATCCGTCTTACGGTGTGTGTTTTCTTAAAGGGCCCTCGCCTCTTTCTTTACAAAGCAGCCCGAAATGTGTCAAATTGAATAAGTCCCCCGGGCAACTAATGAATTGTGGCTTGAACAAAATCTGTAGGACGAGTTCAACTCCTGGAGATGGCAAAAGTAGAACACTGGACGATACATCTTATTTCTTTTGCGCTTTCACAACAGCTTCAGCTGTAACAAAGTGCTTTACAGAACATTTCACATCAAATAACAGTGTCACATAAAACATCAGCAAGTGTTGAAAATCGATTATTTTCACAGCACATGGGAGTGTGACAGGATGGGAAAGCCGCCAAACTGTTGGTATTTGGATCATAATGACATACAATCTAATACTTGGATCTTAGTTTTAGCAAAGGGAATCACTACTTAGGGCGGCGGCGTCAAACTCATTTTTGTTGCGGGCCACATTATAGTTACCATTTCCCTTGGAAGGATCCGTTATGATTGTGAAACCATATCAAGAAGTCAAGGATAATGATTGATTGAACTATTAAGTTCCTGCACAAAAGGGTTTGGCAACAAGAAAATGCTGACAGTATCTCTCTTATTATATACGAGAAGTTGAAATTTTAATACAGATTTTAGCAATCATTGTAGAAGTTGACATGTTTGATTTGCTTTCGGGGCCACATAAAATGATGTGGTGGGCCAGATACGGCCCCCGGGCCTTCAGTTTAACACCTGTTACTTAGGGGGATCACCGTTTTTCCAGAGGGTCCTTCAAAGATGATTTTGTCCATCCCACAATGTGTCTGTTGGTTGCCTATAGTGCTGAATTAACATGTATGCAAATGAAGTCGAGGCGTCCGAATTTGAGAACCACCGAAGCAGAGATTGGAAGCCAGACCCACTCGTCCAGTGGTGCACATGGTAGTTACAGTATGTTTAACTGTTGCAAGATTTATGAGGGTTCCTAAAAAATTCATCCCTGGCGCCGGCGCCAAAATGTTTTGATACCCGCCGCAAAAGAATATGGACGGGTGGTTGGGTGAATAGGTGATCCCGCTACCGTTACCTGCCAATGTAACTCCGTACTTGTTTTTCCCCGATTTTGGCTCCTCAGTATTCCTGTGCCCAGGGCTTCTGCGCAGGGTATTCCAGAGCGAGCACCTCTTCGAATCGGATCACCAGTCCGGAGCGTGGTGCAAGGACCCCCTCCAGGCCTCCGATAAGATCTACTACATGCCGTGGACGCCCTACCGCACAGACACGTTGACAGAATACTCCTCGAAGGAGGATTTTGTCGCCGGTAGGCCGACGACGACCTATAAGCTCCCGCACCGTGTGGACGGCACGGGCTTCGTGGTGTACGACGGCGCGCTGTTCTTCAACAAGGAGCGCACGCGCAACATCGTCAAGTTCGACCTGCGGACTCGCATCAAGAGCGGCGAGGCCATCATCGCCAACGCCAACTACCACGACACCTCGCCGTACCGCTGGGGTGGGAAATCCGACATTGACCTGGCGGTGGACGAGAACGGCCTGTGGGTCATTTACGCCACCGAGCAGAACAACGGCCGCATGGTCATCAGCCAGCTCAACCCGTACACGTTGCGCGTCGAGGGCACGTGGGACACGGCGTACGACAAACGCTCGGCGTCCAACGCCTTCATGATCTGCGGGGTCCTCTACGTTGTCAAGTCGGTGTACGAGGACGACGACAACGAGGCCACGGGGAACAAGATCGACTACATCTACAACACGGAGCTGAGCAAAGACGGCTTCCTTGACATCCCGTTTCCCAACTCCTATCAATACATCGCTGCCGTGGATTATAATCCCAGAGACAATCTGCTTTACGTTTGGAACAATTACCACGTGGTCAAGTACTCCCTAGACTTCGGCGTGCTGGACAACCGCCTCGGTAAGTCTACTTTTGGAATTTTGTCTCACTGTGGGGCCAAGCTCATAGGGAAAAAAGCTTGGACACAATACGGTGGTACCTCTACTTATGAAATTAATTGGTTCTGGAAGAAATTTCTTAACGAGAGAATGTTGTAAATAGAGACGCGTTTTCCATCTAAATGCCCTAATTCGTTCCAATGTGTAATATGTTGCGTTCAGGAAATTCGGAGCTGCAAGTAGCAGCACAGGCTGTATTTTTACTTTTCGTATCTTGAAATTTCTTTCGTAACAAGAGGCAATATTTTCCTGTTGAGACATTTCGTAACTTCAAAATTTCGTACAAAGAGACGTTCGTAAGTAGAGGTACCACAATATTGTACAGTGACTCTCCACACTTCATTTTCAGGAATATTTGATTGCTGTGCTGCTGTTTTGGTTCGCAATCGAGTTCAGATTGTGGTTCAGCATAGAATGCCGCCGCAAAGATAACGACAAATAACTTTGTCACGACTTTCGTCTTGTCCTTTCAGCGGTCACTTGTGTGATTTGTTTGGCACAGTTTTTATGCTCGGCGCCCTTCCTGACACAACATTGCTTCTTCACGAAGGCTTGGGACTCACCATGCACGAACCAGCAATACTAAAAGTAGTTCATTCTGTCGACTGACTGACTGAAGAAATTAAGATGATCTCAAGTTGATCATAATTGTTTTTTTTTTTTTGTTTTTGTGGACAGAAACCACATCCCACAGAAACCGCCGTCACGTTTCAAAAACACTGCGTGCCTTCCATTGTTAGTATTCCAATTTTGTAACTGTCAAATTGACATATCCACGCACAAAAACACCATCTTGAATGGGTTGCTCGTAAACAGAACAGTGGGGCCTTTTTTTAAAAAAAAAAAAAATGCTCCTCTCGTCGATCATTTCGCTACCTGCTGCTTTCGAGCTCCCTCCGACAGATTTTTTTTCCCCTCTCCCTGATGCACGACGTCCTACTGCGATAATCAATTCATATATTCTGTGACCGCGCTAACAGGGCGTTTGCTTTGGCCGACACACAGCCGGCCGTAATATAATTTGTTGTGCTTAATAAGAGGGAGCTTGTGTGTTTCTCCTTTTATTGGATACGAGTCGCTGTGCAAAATCGCCGGCCCTCCATACGAGCGGCATGAATAGCGGTAGTAAAACGTCACTGCTCGTGGACAGATGGAGCACAAATTGAAATGCGGGGGTAACAAAAAATCGGGAGAGTACATGAAAAAAAACACCCCTCCAGAGTCATAAAGCAGCTGCTTCATCATCTTCCTGACCATGCATGTTAACGTCACATTTTCTTGCCGAGAACAAAATGGACACACTTTTGTTGGCCTGAGCGTCTATTTGAGGGAGGTGTTGATTTTCTCATATGTCACACAAAGATTATTCTAATTATTATTATTTTTTTGCAGTTGTCATTCTGAAGCACTAAACCTTTACCTTAACCATAACCCAACCTAAAATAAAACCAACCCCCAAATTGAACCCTTATTTTATCTTAACCCTAAACCATAATCCGATTCTAACCCAATCCTAAACCCACACCAAAAACCAAACCCCATTTTAACCTGAAGCTGAATCCTCACCTTATCGCCGTAAACAGAACGGGTAATATTCTAGGAAAGATTCCCCCCTGACCTTTCAATGTGACAATGAATCCATTATAGCACGTTTTTAGTGCGCGAGCTACCCTGTAAATCGGGAACGAGCTCCAGTGTATTTGGACTGCGGGAACATTTGAATGTGAATTGAATTCCGAGGGCCAGTGTGCATCAACATTTCTGTTGTGTTGTAAATATGCAAGAGCAAGAAAAATGCCTTATGAAGTTACTTTGGCAGAGTCGTTAAAGAGCAGTAACAAAAACCTTTTATTTTGTTATTTTATTGTTTCCCTCTGTCCTCGTCTTTCACATATTATAGCTTTTACTGACTTTTATTGGTTCAGTGTAATATTTTTACAGCAGCCAGTTATTTAGCGCACAATAAATGGATGCTTTTTAATCTGCTGGGATATCATGGGGGGTGGAAAGCCACCACTTATTTATAGAACACTGCTTTTCTGCAACTTTTTTAATTTTGTGGATTGCGTCTTGCCCTCTTTGCGTATTTCTAGCGTGTAAGGTGGCAGTTAGCGTCAAAAACAGGCGAGCGGAACTATTTCAAGCATACAATGTCATATTGGTGGGCACTTTGAATTCTTTTTAGATGTCGTTCTATTGCAAAAAAGTAGGGCTGGGTATTGGAAGAACCTCACGATTTGATTGGATTTTGATTCCTCATGTTGCGATTCAGGGGTGGCCTGATGCGTGGGTTTTCTCCGGGTACTCCGGTTTCCTCCCACATGCCAAAACATGCATGGCAGGTTAATGCAACACTCAAAATTGTCCTTAGGTGTGACTGTGAGCACGGATGGTTGTTCGTCTCTGTGTACCCTGCGATTGGCTGTCAAGCGGTTCAGGGTGTCCCCCCCGCCTCCTGCCCAAAGACGGCTGGGATAGATCATTCGTTCTGATATCGATTCGGTGAGATAAATCGACTTATTTTCATGCCCATGCGAGCATGTGCGATGTCACTTCATTTCTAAGGATTGATTGATTAATCGATATTCCTACCATCCATAGCACGGTAAAAATGCTCTGTTTTTGCTCACGGTTATCATACCACCAGACTGTGATACTGGGCTACGCTTTGCAGTCATTATTATTAATAATACTGGCCAACAAATTTTTCCTACATTTTCAAATCACAGATCGAAGTCAAGTTTTTTCGATTTTTTTTTTTTTTGCAAATCTGCCCTTGTTTATTTTTCTCACATCAGCTTTTCATACTACGAGTACCACTACTACTAGTACCACTACTACTACTACTCCTACTACTACTACTAATAATATGTAATCTAGCCATAGAGTTATGAATTATGAGTTTATGAATTCAGAGTTCAGGGGAATTTTTTGACAAGGCATGGTGGAATCCATTTCGGGACACAGGAAGCCATCTTTGATTCAAATTTGCGGTTGCCCAGCGTAAGTGGCCCGAGGCATAATTCACATTCATCTCATGACATGTACAAAGTACACGTGACCGCGCATGCATTGGATCCTTTTGTGACTCTGTATTGTTTCTAATCTTCTGTTGACTTTTCATTTCTGTTGCATAAGACGTCTTGAATAACTCGGCCCATTTTGGGAGCTCTTGGTATATTTCTGAATGAATCCCAAAGCTGTTTGGCCAATATGCGACCCAACGTGCGGGTCCAAGATGGTTGCATACAGTCCGTGTCAGAGATTCATTCACTGTCTGGCCTTTTTTGTACGTTTGCCACATGTTGCCATCTGGCAGCGGCCTCACGCCAGACGCCGTGCCCCGCAGGCTCTTGGAGGGGAAAGCGTGCCCGAAACACTCCATGTTTTGGCTCGGGTGCCCACTAAACTGATTAAGAGCGTCTAAGCGATAAACGCGGGTCTTGGCAAGAGCGTGTTTGAGAGATAATCGGCGCGCGACTCGAGTGCTCTGATGTTGTTCGGTGGGTTCCGTCGTTGCAGACCCTCAAGAGTGGCCCCCACACGCCCACCCACGCGACTACATTTTTTTTATATTTTTTTATTGAAACATCAATAAAGAGCTGATGCCAGTGGAGGCCTCTTGTTTTGGTTTTAGGGCTTAGCGATGTAGGCTACTCGCTCATTTGCACATCACATTCATGCCTCGCCCGTAATAAATGCCTGGTTCTCACTGCAGTTGGGCATATAAATACCCCTAGCCTCTATATGAAAACATATCAGACTATATTTGTAAAATAGTATCAAAAACTATATTTTTGTAGTATATAAATCTGTTCCTATAAATAAAGGCATCACACTCAATTGACAACTCACCCCGAATAGAAGGTTTGCCCTAACTGTAGTTACTATATGAGGGCAGAATAGAATAAAAAAAAAAACACATTTTCACAGAAATAAAGACATCCACCTTATTAAATGCCTTGCCCTGAATAGCTCCTCACCACTAATAGTTCCACCTGCATTGGAGTGAATACACCACCCCGGGACACTAAATATAAATAAAATAATATTTTAGTACAATTAAGCTTGTATTAATCATTGCTTTGACATCAATAAACTCCTTATCTTTTCGAACCCTCGCCCGCCATGAGGTTGAGTCTATAAACATCCCCCTATATGGGGACATCTACTCTCTGTATAAATAAAGGACCTCCACCTAAATTAATACCTCACCCCTAACATACATTTTGCCCCTCCTTAAAGCTGACTAAATAAATCTCTCTTGGGCACTATATGAGAACATCTTAATGCTGTGTTTTTGCAAAGATATTGCAACTTTGTTGGCCCAAATAAAGGCATCCGCCTCAATAAACACCTTGCCCCGAGTAGAAGATGACTAAATGAACATCCCTGGCCCATATATGAGGAAATACGTTCATGATATTTAGAATGAGTACTAAATTAGGTTTGGCCTCCACCTCTATAAACACCATGCCCCCAATATACGCTTTCACTTTAATTCCCATTCTATCTACATAGAAACCACAACGTACATGAAACAACGCTCTCACCACAAGAGGGTTCGGTATCTAGGAATCGCTACGATTTGTCATGCTCGTGCGGCAGCTGCGCGCTCTTCTCTCCCTCGCCGCCTGACCTCCATTAAATGCCCTCTCAAGTCCCGGGACGAGAGCTCGGGAATGAGAAATTAATTGGCAAACAATGCATGGCTCCCCTCCATTATGGCTCTCATCATGTTAGATGATATCGGAGCATTACCGGATGTCTGGCTGCATAATTGAGCTGCCGCCTGTGTGGCAACTGATGGATAGCAACGCAATGAAATAATAACAATAATCTATACGCTTGGCATCAGGGCAGTCTGATTGCGCGCTGACGAAGCGCAGTGATCCACAGGCCGTGCCGTGAAAATCTTTGCAACCTCTTGACTGATCTTCCTTTAGGGCTCGGGCTGTTGAATATATTTTAGAACAATTATATGTCCCTTTTAATTTGTCAACTCTGCAAGTAATTGCATCAAACTGTATTTTGTGCACTACCGATACAAATTATGCATGTGGGGTGCAGGTATTATTTTTGGTTAGGTAGTACACTGCAGTACTGTGATTTTGAAAGCGTGTGGTCTTCAAAAGTGGAGCCTGGTGAGTGACGTGGGTGTCAGCGAATGAGAGTGTCGAGTTGGCTGTCTTTCGCTCCGGTTAGACACTGACTTGCCGTCTGTTGTGGCCATCGGCAGCTCGCGGATGAATGTGCTCAAGTGTTCATTTTGTTACCGTTTGTTCAACAAAGCAATTGAAAGTGCACCAGTGGCTCCGTCTGTCCTTGACCACATGTGGAGAGGCTACAACTCGTTCTAACTAGGGGCGGTAGGCTACATTACATTAGCTCTCAATTTTTGCGTAATTGCGTTGGCTCACAGATGTGCTTTTTCCGCAAGTCAGTTCTGCTTTACAGTCGGCACATTGCACTTTTTAAATGTAAAACGACTGTAAACTGATTCCATACTTTGGACGTTCTGTGTCTTTTACGCACTCCCTGCTCCTCATTGTTGTTTATCGCGACACGAGGACAGGGCAAGTTAACTTAAACACCAGCAATATCTTAAAACTAGCGTATCTATCCTTTCTATACTCAATAGGTTGTCATACCCTATTGAGATTTACAGGTGGTGGAGAGAGGATGCTTAAAATAGGACCTGGAAAAGCCTCAGTGTCCAGAAAAGTCATAGCACCCATTCAGAAGAACAATATTAATTAAACAAATATAAACATTTTGGGTAACATTAGCCATCAGATGTCATCGTGAAAGAACGCCATGTTAGGGTATTTAGGTGCTATCAAATGCCAAAACAGGTCCAATTTGAATTGAGCAGTATGTTTGGGTTACAGTGTATGGCTATAGCATCTTTCATGGGAGCAAAGGCTGCTTAATGGAATTTGAAGTAGTAATTAAAAATCTGTGTGTGTGTGTGTGTGTGTGTGTGTGTGTGTGTGTGTGTGTGTGTGTGTGTGTGTGTTTTGCTGTTTCCCAAATACACAGTATGCATTGGTGAACAGATGGTGCTTGAAGAGTTCCTTAAAAATGTCCAGGGAAACAGCACGATGGATTTTATTACCATTGTGGATCTCTGCTCTTCTAACTTTGGAGTGCGAGCCAAGTGAAAAAATAGAAACCGAGATCGCCTTATGCAGACGTTCAACAGGGAAAAGCAAAATAAATAAATAAATAGAAAAGGTTAATGGATGACATCACACATCGACTAGCCAGTCTTCTCCGGTGTGTTTGAAAGTGTCGATTGCAGGTGCAACTACGCATAAAGGTTGCAATACTCAAATGAGGGGGTAATTGGGTTCGGCACAAGACTGGAAAAAGTCACTTTCCCCGTCTTAATTTCTCACTAGCCCGAAAGCCCTTTTCGGGCCTCGTTTGATCTGCGAAACTTTCGACGAGTCACACGTAGCGGATCCGTTTGGTAATGCCTCCTCTTGCTCCCAGAGCCGAGTGGAGCCGGCTTATCTAATTGCACGAGCCAAGGGGCTTGGGATCGCGAGCGGCGGGGCTAATTATCTCGCTTTGAAATGAAGTGCAAAGCTCCGTGTGGGGGCGGGTGATGAAGCTCATTTATTTGTGTGTTGTTTTTTTTTTTTTTTTAATTATTGTTCTTTTAAATGTTGCCGTTAAAGCAAAGTAGAAATGATCAGAGGACTCTCAATGACACAATTAGCCAGCATGTGGAGCCTTTTTATCCAAACTCCATTGTGGAGCCTGGTCGAGCTTAACTTTGTCATGATTATTGCAAAATTCACATTTCAATTTTTCCCCATTCCCCTCTGGGAAGAACGTGCAGAATCCTTTAAGTGTATATTTTCTTTGATTTTCTTGTGATGCATTAAGGAATAGAGCTGCCATTTTTGATACACCCATTTTCATAGCACTATTCATAAATAAACAACAATGTGTCAATGCCATTGCCAAGCGAGAATAACAAGAATTTGGGGAGTTGGGGGGGGGGGGCATGCCAATGTCTTGTTGAATCTCTACTTAATGATAAGGGCTCATGTTCGTCGACAATAAATAGATCTTCAGCAAAGCAAACGCTATTATATATCATCCACCCCCAAAATGAGTTTCAGCTTATGCCCTCGTCGTTTTCGGGCTTCTACGAGAAGGACAAAACGGCTTCCGGTTTCATTTATTCTAATTTCCATTTATTTACTTAATGCCAACTAGCTGATTGATTACTCTTGTTCTTAATGACTATTGCTTATTTGCACATCTTTGTGTTGCACTTTTTTGATGGTAATATGCCGAATTAAGTAGAAATCAGTGCAATAATAACACATGCCATCATCATCATCATCATGGCTCCATGACTCCACAGTAACATATCATTATTTTTTTTTTGGGGGGGGGGTGATTCCTGCATGATGTTTGACTTTTTTAAATTGTGATGGCATTTTTTGAAGTGATACAATCTGTCCATCCTGCATCCGCTCCAATACTTGAATTCCCCGATCCCAAGCGGCTCATGAAACCACCTCCGGTTTCTCAGCACTTGTTGCCTTCACTGACCTCAGGTGAACAAGTCAGCCATCAATAGTGGCCTTTTTTATTTGCTATTTGAGTCATCGTTATGTACATTTTGCTGCGTTTGGTGCAACCCTGTTCCTGATTTACAGATAAATAAAAAAGTTAAAAAGAAAAACTTTGATATCACCGGGGCGACGGGGTCGTGTTACCTTGAGGTACACGCTGCATGACGGCGAAACAAATATGAATCATAGAAGTGAGCACTTTGCTTTGCTGTCACCGTGTTCAATGCAAATGCTGCATCTTGATTATGTCATTTCTGCTGAGTCACTCTTTTTTTTTCCCCCCCCTCATCCTTTCGATGGCTAAAAAGGTTTTAGCCAGAAGGCTGCTTGTATATTGAGAGACACAAGTTCAGAGCATAATTGTGATTTAATACATACATCAGAATTTGTTTTAGGAATTACAAAGACAGCATACCAACAAAATCACCCCCTCTCCCCATAAAAGCTGATTTAAGATCATTTTATCCATTAAATTTGAGATTTAGGTTGGTCATCAAGAGGGAGCTTAAAAAGAAACAAATCCAATAACCATTCGGTGTTTTAAATTATATTTATCAATTTTACATTTTCTACAGCTCCGGTTACATTTTGTCTCAGGACATTTCTAATTATCAAGCATTTTTTTCCCCACTCTATTTTCTGCATGGATTCTTTGAAATTTCATTTCAATGTCCTCCATTTCTGCAATGACCCATTTCCAGTATGCGAGCGCCGCCGGCTCATTTCAATTACGACCAAATTGACGCTGCTATTTACCGAGAGCCGGATGCGCTCTGTTTGAGGTCGTCATCACTCCTCCTCAAATGTAAATGCGCAACGGCCATTCATGAATAATGTACTTATTGCAGAGACGGTGGAGGTGGGGGGCGCACTCGCCAGCGAGATAGATGCTTGTGGAATCTGCGCGCTGATGTCGTCCACGATGTTAAATGTTTGGGCTTTTTTATTAACGTCCTAGTGATGGGTGGGACTGTCAAACTCCCTGTGGGATGATGGAGCTTCTTTGTGTTTGTGGGTTCCTTTTATGTTTGCTCGGCATGTGCAATGCTCGGGTGAATCTTGCTCGGCTGGTAGAATTTCATCTTCAATGTGAACGGAAGCTCTTCATTCGAGAGATGTTGACGAACATATCTGAAGCTAATACGACACTCGTTAGCTGCTACGTGCTACTTGTGAGCCCAACTGTGGTGTTATGTGTTGTCATTAGCATTAAAGATTGCTTTTTTTAAATTACATCAGTATATCAGCGATGCAGATACGAATGAATTCATAGTACAACATTATGTAATCAAGTCCATGATCAGCTGCACTGCATTTTTTTTTTTTGAGACACGTTTCGATGAGTTTGCAGTGCCTGTGCACATTTGTCGGCATTTACCAGGATGGCAGTTCGTCTCAGGTAAACAACCTCATTAGCCAGCACCTCCTGGAGTGGCCATCACATCTGGGAAATTGGGGTCCTGCTTTGTCTCGTGTCTGGAGGTCCGCAAATAGCAGCATTCCAACATGTCTTTTGACAACACAGCTGGAAGTGTGTTAGCTATGCCAGTGGGGGTCCGCGAAAAGCCCACCAGTTCGGCTCACGCGTCATATTATATATCGGTCGACCCCGCCTTGAGCGCTGAATTGGATTGTCAATGTCGCCGCCATGTTGGATGTGGCAAAGTGGAGTGATGGGTGGAGTTGTCGCATTCATTTGCCGCTTTTGCAACAGTTTTTCACGCCCCTTCTTGAGACTGTTCAAAATACAGTCTGAGAATCAATGCTCCAACGCATTGTACATTTATTTATTTATTTTTTTGGGTATCCATGGTAAGTTTTCCCAAAACCAGATCTGTTCTTGACAAAGCATCCAGCACTACCTCTAATGAAAACACTAAACTCAGTTGTAGATGTTCACGAGGGAAGCCGGAGAAAGTCTCTTCGGAGGTTTGCACTGGAACACAGCACCCATGAAAGTTTTGTGTCTGTTTTCCAAATATATTCAAGAATGGGAGGCATTAACTTTGCGCACGTTGTCGCAGTTTTGAAGCTCAGTCAATTGAGTTGCATACATTTGCAGGGTAGATCTGCCATTTCCAAGATATGAACCACTCACGGTGATGTCCAAGTATACTTAATGTCTATGGTGTGTAAATACATGATTTTGACCCCACCCCAACCCCAAATCCCAATCCAGAGACTTCATCCTCCGTAATGGTCTATATGGACACGACAACCACCACCACGAGGACCACCACTCGTCCCACCACCACCACCACCGTCACCTTCACAGCAGCCCGGACGGGCACCAACAAATTGGTCACCACCACTACCACCACCTCTTCAACGGGTGCACCGGGCCCCCCGCGGGCCCAAACGCCAGTGGGACGCCTGGGTACGGGAGACGACGAACGGTTGCCACCTTCCTCCAGGCTTCCCA
Organism: Hippocampus comes; assembly: GCF_001891065.2. Classification (NCBI taxonomy): domain Eukaryota; kingdom Metazoa; phylum Chordata; class Actinopteri; order Syngnathiformes; family Syngnathidae; genus Hippocampus; species Hippocampus comes. Next base: position 458,564 of record NW_017805504.1, read on the forward strand.
ACGTCAGGGTGGAGTACTGTAATCCTCTGGTCATGTTCGACATTTCTTGGCCCAAGACTGGACAGGGAGTGGTTGCCAAGATGCCCTGTCCTCCTGGGACCATAGGTGATGTTTGTTTTCTCCTATACACATCATCTAAATATATAGAAATATACTGGATGATAATATATGGCTTGTACTGAAACAAAAGCTAGCTAGCACATGCTACGGTGATGGTCAGCACATAACTTGAGCACTTGTTCGGCTAATTCTTCGGAATTCAAGATAACATTTAGCTAATTGTTATCTAGCTAGCTAGTGGGGTCTGATGCGGTGATGTCAGTTAAGAAAATTGTAGTTCTCAGACATTGTCTGACCGCTCGTAATTCATCATGAATTTGAGGAAAATGTTAGCGAGTGAGCTTGTCAGCTGGCTAGTTAGTCAGTCGCGGATGCCACGGCGTTAGTCAAGCGTAAGTGCGGTTGTTTTCCTGGGCACGTCGCACGATATGCATCTGCATGTTGAAGTAAGACCAATTTCATCCAAGGTAAACTTTAAAAAACAATGTCTCAATGTCAGTCAGGTCATGTGGCTCCAAAAAGTGAGAATACGACAGTCGCATCCATGATAACAGGGAGGGGCAGAGGGTCGCCGTGTCCCAACATACTGAGAAAGGAGCCAAGGCCATATTGTCCCCCCGCAGGTTTTTCTCCAGACGACCAGACGACACACACACACACACACACACACACACACGCACACACACACACACACACACACACACACACACACACACACACACACACACACACACACTCTCTCTCTTATCTCATGAAGCCATCAAACATAAGTCTGTCTAAGGTGGACAGGGCAAGGAAATTATATGTCAATCAAAATGGATGGGTTGGTGCGCCTCATCTGAGTCGAGCAGCCGAGCCCGGAGCGGCCAAGTACGAACAAGGACACACAAGACTCGGCTTGCTTTGTTTTCTTCTTCCTGTTTTACTTTGTCATTTGAATTTATTGATGTGCAAGCAGTTAAAACTGTGATGCATTTGCATGACTTGGTTAGTTCATAATTGATCTTTCGGTTCACAAAAAAAAAAAAAAAAGGACCATTGTCTGGGGGAAAAAAAGAAAGCTTAAACCTAATTGAACCAGAAGTAGACAAGATGAATGTTGTAGCGCTATAATTGATCCTTACTTATTTTCTTTTTGTTTGTTGGATGTTAATTTTTAATCTCCTTTTCTTTATTTTCACTTGTTTTTAGATGTTTTAAATTATATTGACTTTTTGTTTTTCAATTTCTTCTCTGTTTATTTCCTCGCCTTTTCCTTTTCTTCCTTGCTGGTCTTTGCTCTTTTTAATTTTTCTGTCCTTTTGACTTCTTTTTTCATAGACAGCGTTACGGCTCGGAATTTCTTTTTCTTTTCCCTCTTGCTGTTGTTCGACTTTCTTTGCTCTTTCTAAGTGGTTTTTTTGTTTCTTTTTTTTTTTCTTTATTTGCTGGTTTTTGTTTCCACATTGCAGTTCTCTTGTTTTCTTTTCTTTCTTTTTCCTTTTGCCCATTTCTCTTCTCTTCACTCGTCTCTTTTCTGATGACAGCACTGTGGCTTCCCAAGTTATTTTTCTCTTCCTTTTTTCTCTTCTGTTTTGTCTCTTCCTTCTTTTGCTCTTCTTTCTTTTCCTCCACTCTATTCTTTCTCTTTTTGAGTTGTCTCCTCTTTTCTCTTTTCTTTTTTTTTCTTTATGGTTTCATTTTCTCATCTATTAATTGGCTCCTTTTTTGTCTCTCTCCTTTTCCTCTTTCTCTTGTTTCTCTTCTCTTCTGTGTTTCTTTCGTGCACTCCAAAATCTCTTGTCTCAAGTGCCGGGGGTTTGATGAGGGTTTTGTTATGCCTTCTTCTCTCAGGCGTGGCCTCCTACTCGTGCGTGGGTCCTGAGGGCTACTGGGACCCTCAGGGGCCCAACTTCACCAACTGCACGTCCCCCTGGGTCAACATCATCAGCCAGAAGGTATCCAAACACCCTCAAGTCCTGTTGGCCCCCTTAAAAAAAAAAAAAAAAAAAAAATGCACCATGCAAATCAAAGATACTCCGAGGACCTTAAGATTTTCTCACTTTTTCTCCATTTAATGTTATTGATTAGCTGCAGGGATGTGGTAGCGTCAGAGTGGGCCAAATGATCACACTTGATCATTATCACCCTATTGCTGAATCAAATATGGCTAGGTCGGTATACGGGGGTCCCGCAAGGCAGAACATTAGGTACACTTACCCAATCTAACCAGAGGCAACGCAACAATGCTCGGAATATTCCAAACGTATCAAAAAACACAAAAAGTATGAGACCAAATGTTGAAGAAACAGCTCTTGGGCTTAACGTGTTTCTTTTCATTAAAAAGCCTGGAAAACAATTTTTGTTTTAATGAAAAGAAACACGAGACCAGTGTGTTAGGTGAAATGACCTTCAAGCAAACATTAGGCAAGGCCCCTCGCTTCTCATCTTTAAAACCCGTCTCAACACATTTTTATGCGTCGGCTTTTCGACTAAGCTTGACATTGTTTTCGTGTTTTATTGTGTGAAGTGTTCTGTTATTAATTGGTTTGAACCGCCTTGGTTTTTAGATGTCATTTTTTTTTATTTTACAGCACTTTGTATGCAGCTGCGGTTGTTTTTAAAGGGTTCCATCAGTAAAGCGGAGTTGAATTGAGAGTTCTAGTGCTGACTACTAAAGAACTAAAAAAAAAATAAAAAAAAACTGGAGAAAGAGTACCTTTGCCGCCTTTGCTGTCACGGAAAACAATATTTTGTGGGTCATGAAAGTTCAGTTAAAATGCTCCGAAACGGTAAGCAATAAGAGGAACTCTGCTTTGAAAATGGCTGCCAGTGGGTGACTTAATAAAGGTGCAGAATCCGCCCTAATCCTTGAGCTCACTCAAAGCAGATGTCGGTAAATTTAAAATGCATAGAAGCACCGAGAAACCGTTGGTCTTATAGCCCCTTCCTCCCTGGGGCGGCAACATTTTTGTATATTACTTTCATAAAGGCATAACACCATCAAGGGAGATCCCTCACTAATAGTTTGCAATTCCATAATTGCGTGCGATATTGCCCCCAGTGTACACGCGGCATTAACCGAGTTTACGGAAGCGGCGACTCCGCTCAACGCAAAGGCTAAACAGCATTCATTTGCGTTTTGTGTGTCGCCATTCGTCATCCGCAGCTGCCGCGAGGCAATAGGCCGTTCATTTGCCGCAGGTGGGAAGCCAAGGCGAGCTTGCCCGCCATCATCGCTCATTTGTTCCGCCGCTTGCCGTTTCAGCTGAAAGTGGGCGAGACGGCGGCGGTGATCGCCCGGGAGCTGGCCGAGCAGACCAAGAGCAACCTGCAGGCGGGGGACATCACGTTCACGGTGAGGGCCATGGTGCAGCTGGTGGATCTCCTCGACGTCCAGCTACGCAACCTCACGCCGGGTGGGAAGGACAGCGCGGCGCGGAGCCTCAACAAGGTATTCCGACTCTCAATGTCTGATCGTGTGGCGGTTCGCATCGCTGACAATGCCGCAGCTGGTGCGAGATCAATTCCATTGCCCCATTGATGACAAAGGGCATCCTCCTTATGAAGATCGGCTCTGTTCATCGCCGCCTTCATTGGTATTCACCTCAGAAGCAGCGGTGAAGTGATCCTATCCTCGGTCCACGCTCGCCATTGCGGCCCGTTTATCTCCTGCATTGATTGGTCGTAGAGCCCAGCCATAATTCCTGCGTAGCTGCTGAGCGGCCAAAAGCAAATTGCGATCGGCAGTGAAATTCAAATTGTCCGCCGTTAATTGGCTTCACTCAGAACAACACCTGTTCCGGACTCCAGACGCAGATGTCCCCATTGAGATTTTTAGCATCGGTGTAAGAGGGAGGCGGGAACGAGAATTTTTATAACACCCTTTTCTGATCAAGTCTCATTTTTCCTCTGTTGCTAATGTAATGATGAGCAAACAGCCCAAAAAGTCGATTGGCTTTTGAATGGCTTGGATTTATGCACTGGACATTTCATTGGCAAACCTATTTAGGGGATAGAAACACTCGCGCCTCAAGAGTTGTGAGTGTAAGTCAGTGGGGTGTCTGGCTGGCAACTTGGACTTGGTCTGTGAAGTTACTCCAGTTGCGGCATGACACGTAGTGATGAATTTCTTCCTCTAGCCCCGACATACTTGCCTTCTTCTGCTTACAATTGCCTTTTTGTCTGGTTGACAGTTGCAGAAGAGAGAGCGCTCGTGCCGTTTTTACGTGCAGGTATGTGGATTTTTTTCTTCCTTTCCTTTTTCATCCGTGCCATTGATCAATTTCACCCTCACGCTCTTCCAATGCTTGTTCGGTGTCATCTAGAGTATAAAGAAATGATGAAGTATGAATTTACGTGTGTAAAAGCTTTCTGTTGTGTGAAAGGCAAAAGGTGGATACAAAAGTCAATTGTACATTCTGCCCTCTAATGGAAGCTCATTTAATAGTTCTGCCTTTTGCCATTCATGACCGGCATCGATCGATGAACAATCGTTCCTGATTTGTGGCATGTAAATTGTATTTTACGACCATACATGTATCGGATGATCTCTCGTGACGTAGTCGTCGGGAATCGCTGCTCTCGTTACTTTTGCCAGGAAGTAATTTGTAATACGTTGTCGTCTCGTTCCTGACAGATTGTTGTACGTGTAGCTCGCAACATTATAAATTTGCTTTGGATGCCTGGAACAGTCCTTTGAATTCCCGTTCCAATTTCGTTTTGATTTCAAGTTGATTTCTGTCGAATTTGATTGAACTCCATTGATCTATTCACCCAACGGAAAGCTTTTAGCCACCAAAACCAAATGGACAACTTCAGTAAGTAAGACAAGGCCAAAGTCAGCTAAGGTCCTGGCATGTTATGATTGGTCCTGATACATAATGAATGAGTGTCCCAATTTTGGGAAGCCGCCTCGATCGCAACACTCAGCTACTTTGCAAGGCCTCTGGCAGAGTGTGATTTGTTCCCTCCGGGTGACATTTTTGCTGTCATCATTCTTTTTTTTTTCTTTTTTAGGAACCATGAAAAGTTAGTCGATCGTGGTTAAAGTTGTGCTCATAAATCATGAAAACAAAACTACAGTTTATCTGTCTTAGTCGTCTTTGGTAGGGTTTGTGTAGCTGCTTTGAATCAAACGGTTTTTGTTTTCAAGACATGCCAACCATATTTCACGTAGCTAAGTGAATGTGGCTCTGGGGTCTCAATTTTGTTTTTAGAGTTTTTTGATCGATAGCGAGCCATCAAACTTTGCCGCTTTGTGGGTCTACTCATGATAGACAAGTACAGCCAGTCTTACTCAGCAACATGAGATTTGGGGTTTGAATTTTGCTCGATCAAGAGTCAACCAAGCTCCACCCATCCATCAAAGCTCCCATTATCCGAAACCCCTTACCTTCATGAGGGTCGCGCGTGTGCCGGCGACGATCTCACCCGTCTTTGAGCAGTAGGCGGATCGCTGTACTGTGAGGCGTACGTGCTCAACAGTCGACCACCGTTGCCGCCCTCATCAAAGCTCCATTCTCCAAATTCATGTCGGAAGGGCCCCCCCTGGAAATGACCCTAAAATGGCCGCTTTGAATCAAAATGGCAGACATTCTGTTTATGTTCTCTGAGCTGGATCTTTGAGGCTTTTTTTGGAAGGTCTCCTCATAATAGAAATGCCTACCAAATTCCATGCAGCTGAGTGAAGCTGGCTTCAGGGGTTGAATTTTAAAACATTTCCAGTCGTTGAACGCTGCGTGTGATTTCTCAGGCCGTGTATCACAGCCAATTTAATCCCAGTGAACATGACGCTTTGACAACAGAGCACATAATGATCACCTCACCGTGTTGTGCGGGAAAGCGCCCTTTTGATTGCTAGCAAACGCGGTAAAAATGGCGCCCGGAGGATATATTAATGGTGTCCAATTACGGCGATTACGTCCGTCCATGTTTTAGCGAGCACCTCCGAAAGCTTTCTTCCGTTTAGTCGGCTTGACGGGAAGTTGAGGCTGCAGGCAAATTCCGCCACAGAAGATGAAAAACATCTCATGCCTTAGTAGGAACCAAGCGAGTGTGACTTTGTAGGACCCAGGGAGGATTTTGAAGCCCCTCATTAAAGCGACACCTTTGTTGGCGAGGATGACCAGGGGGAGTGTCACGGCGGGGCGGCGTGACCTTCCAGGGAGGCTCGATGATAAAAGAGCGTCTCCCCCCGCACCTCCCGCAACTCAATTTGTCGGAAGATGAAGATATCCTCGTAAACAGAAAGCTCATCTGGCCTGCAGTGCGAGAGTTCTGCCTGATTAATCGGAGTCTTAAAAGTAGGACTTTTTTTTTTTCTTCCCTCCCTTCGGTATGGCGTCACCGTTCATAACATATTTATTTGACTGTGGATTTTACACTCCATTAACATAGACTCGTTATCCAGTACATTAATGAAGATATTCACATGAGAGGCGTGGCGATCAGTCCACATGAAGCTCCTCCAGCGTTTTTTTTTTCCTCATCACTGCTTCGTTTCTTCGTCGCGGGCCAAATAAATCACCTTTTGTGAAGCCCGCAAAGCCATTTTTGCGTAGCAACAGCCAATTTAGTTGGCATTTGCGTTACTAGATCCACAAAAAAAGGGCCCACGCAGTAAAACAAACATCAGGTCGGCGATTTCAGTTTCAAGTGGTCATATTAAAGTAATTTGGGGCATTAAAAAAAGTTCAGCCCCAGAGCCAGTTTCACTTAGCAACATGAACTCAAGTAAGTGTGTCTATCATGATAAGAATAAGAATAAGAAAACCTTTATTTGTCTCACATGGAGAAATTGGCAAGACCCACACAAAAAAAAAAAAAAATCTCAAGGACCTATGATGTAACATGAGCTGGAAGTCTGCCACTTTAGTTTGAAGCAGCCACTTTAAAATTAATTTTGGCCATTTTGAGTGGACCTTTGAAAATAATTCTGCCCCCAAAGCTAGTGACAGGGACATATTGTTCATCATTCAGCATCACACGTCATGAATTTGATTTCATGAAAGCTTAACTGCGGATGGGATGATCAACAATGATTTCTCCGTCACAGAAAGGGGGGTTGGGGTGGGTGCGAGCTTGCGAAGGAGCACACGCATGCCCGCACGTGTGGCTACCTACCTTAATCGTATGGCCACCCCTCAGTGAGACATTGTGTCACCCTCACCACAGCACTAAAAGAGATTTGATTTCCATCATTGCATATGATCGAAGCACGGCGGTGAAATAGTCTAATTCGCCATAAAATTCATCGCATTGATCGAGACAGCAATATGTTGTAACCTGACCTTAATGACACCTGCATTGACGGCACACCGGCACGTCGTCGGGACGATAGCGTTTCCATTGTTGCCATGGCAACAAACCAGACAGCCTCTCTCGCAAAGCAACTCCGTAAAGGAGAACAGGTCAAAACGAGGCTCACGCGATGTCTAAGTTTACCCTCCCTTGTTTTGTCATCCTTTCAATCCCCGTCACTGAGAGAAATCGAGTGTGAGGATCCTGCCGTGGTGGTGGTGGTGGGGGTGTGGGGG
>NW_017805504.1:466163-483751 GCF_001891065.2 Hippocampus comes
GGGGGGGGGGTTCCAGGGGATCCAAGATCAGAAATCAATTCCCCAGACCTCCCGAGTTGATTTCATCAATCCGTGTGGTGCAACTAGAAGACAACATAGCGCAGGCCGGCCTGGACCGGCGCCAGGCGACTGGCTAATGTCTGTCTCATTTAAATGGAGCACGCGTTGCAGCGCTTCACACCAGATCATCAGTCGTTTGCTTCAACACGAGCGTTTCCTCAAACTTAAAATCACATCTTTTCAGGGAAGTAAGGATGATTCACGACAAATTCTAACTTGTATCTAAAAATGTGCAACAGAAGATGTTCTTTATGATTAAAGTATGTTCCTCTTAATTTAATCGTCAAATATTAAATGTCATTTCATTTTCTTTCGTTTAGTCAAATTCGATATATGTTCATGTTTTTACCTGTTTATTGTGTTAGGCCTATTTATTTACATACATTTGTGTTTACCTTATTTCCAGTGGCGCCACAACTTTATTGTTCAAAAATAGTTTCTATAATTACACTGTGAAACGCAGTTATATGGTAAATATATCATTATTATCGTTATATTTTTGCTAATTTTATGAATAAAATGTGATGAATGTGACAATAATACATTCTATCACAATGAATACATATTACTTTAATTATATATTTTAAATTTATTGTAATACATTACTTTTATTTTATTTCTTAATTTATAAATCTTTAAAATAAAATGCTGAACACAACAAAACAAAAGGATTATTTATGATTATATGCGTGACATAAATTAAATGTATTTTATTTTATTGTATTACGATTTCATGTATTTCCTTTGTATTGATTTGATTTGAAGTGATGCCACAGTTTAGGGAAGACAATTGAAAGCCAGCTTCTGGTTTCATGAGAGCCTTGTTTGCATATTTGCAACCGTTGCGCACCGCCGTCTATGTTCCGCATGACAACCAACCCAAACTCGGTCTGTGCGTCCATCATCTCCCATGTCAGGCATTTATTTCCTGTTGTGGAGAACAAAGGCAAGGCAAATGTCAGTTGCCTGAAGAGGCGGTGTTAAAAAAAAAAAAAAAAAAGAGCCTCTTTAATTGAGAGCAACTCAACCTGCGTCTCTCGCGCATAAGGTGTGATTGCAGCAAATAATGAATCATTGCATCCGTGTTGTGGAGGTGTCGGTGGGGTTGCAATGCATCCAGGCTGATACTATAATCATCCGCAAATAGGGGCCACCGTGCGCCACATAAATGCACCTTCTGTGGGAAAAGAATCAAATAAAAATCCCACCGTGCGTTGCCAGTACCTTGCACAACTGATATGATCATGGAAATAAATTAGCATAATCTGATGTGGCAATATAAAGAATGAGGGTCTCCTCTCCAATAAACACCTTACATCTTCGAGTCTGATTCCATTGTCTAAATACTCGTGTAGGAGAATAACCTTGTAACACCAAAATACAACTTTTTAAACATTTAAAAAAAGGCATTTGAAAAAAAAATAAAGGCCTCCTTTCCAATAAACTTTTCAACGACCACTACTATGCCTGGTTACCTAGTATGAATATTTTTGTGAGTGATCTGGGTAAATGGTATATACCAGTATGCTTGTATAAGAATCAAATTTAAAATGAGGACCTCCTTTCTAATAAATGCCTAATATCCCTCTAATATACTTTTACCTTGTGCAAACCGTTTATTTTATTGTACAATTAAATTAGACAGTACACAAATTCTAGACCGTAGATCAAAACGAGAGCCTCCTCCGCAAAAAATCCCTTTCCAACCTAAAAAAAATATACTGACATAAGAATGCAATAAAAAATGAGGGTTGCTTTGCACAATGTATTTACGGTACAGGTAAATTATGCAAGATACTGATAAAAGACTTTATAAAAAATGAGAACGCCCTCGCAAATAAACATCTTCCCTATCTCGAATACAACTAATTGCTTGTACAAATATTTTTGGGGGCTGTACCGTTACATTTTGAAAATAAATTGTGAGAATATACTTAAAAATGACCGCCTCCTCTCGAATAACTGCCTGGTGCGAAAATCTCTTCAGGCTGCTTTCCGTCACTGTTTTGATCAGGCATTCATTCGATAGCTCACCGAACAATCGCACTTATCGCCTTTGACGTCATCGCCGAAGTCCATTTCATAATGTGCTGATTTTATGGAGGGGGGGAATCCATGAGATGAATCGTTTCCATTCTGTGTGTGCAAAAAGTCGCCTTTGAAGATGAGCAAAGGAGACGCCAAAACGTACAGACAGTCGCCCCATTTGAATGAACAGCATGTTCTCAAACAATTAGCATTCAATGCTCGAATATCGCCATTGGCATTTTTAAATCTTTAATGGCTCTTAATTTTTCATCTTGTCTTGCAAATGTTCCGGTTTGTTCCCCCGCTTTACCTGCGCCAGCATTGTTGTTGGCGGATTAAAGCGGGGCGTAATGGCCGCTCGCCGGCGTTAACGAGCGGCAGAGGCTCGCGCCGGATAGTTATGCCAGCGGTAAATAGCCGGTTCGTCCGCTGGCTGCCGCATAGCAACGCCGTGGCGTTTTTCACCTGAGTGCTTTTTATGTGACGGGAATGTCAGCATGGAAGAAAATCCATCACGGCCATTAAAGACTCCCACCGAGAGCCGCGTTGTGGCGCAACGCTTGCTTTTGTCTTCTGAGTGGCCTTTGCTTCATTTCCAGCTTTAGGAACTGCATTTGTTGTTTTTGTATTTAATGCAGAGGCAAGTGTGTACAGTGAACCTGCTGTGGCATGTTAGACTGCCCCCGGTGGCCATGGTGGTCACACCGGAAGGAGCAGCACAATGAATTGAATCAATCATGATGCACAAACATTTTAACTCTTCACAATCTACTCGATGTTTTTATGAAGTATGTTATTATATAGTGCTAGGTTTTTGTTTTTTTCTCGAAACTTTATATTGTCTGAATTCAGTGTTCACTGGTGTTACTACTGGAAAAAGATTCATGAAAAATTTCTTTCGAATGATAACCTGAAATTCAAATCACTTGCAGGCCATGGTGGAGACGGTGAACAATCTGCTCCAGCCGCAGACTCAGGCGGCGTGGCGCGAACTGAGCACGGGCGAGCAGCTGCGGGCGGCCACCACACTACTGGACACGGTCGAGCAGGGAGCCTTTATACTAGCAGACAACCTGCTCAAGACCGACGTCGTGCAGGAGAACACCGACAACATACGTGAGTATATTAGTCTGCAGGCGCCAAAATCAACACCTCTCTCCAATAGTCACCTCGAATGATCATTATTGGTGATAAATTGTACCGACAAAATGTTTTCTCAAATAGTTGATGCCGTGCCCCAATTGGTCTCCTGTTGCATCCGCCCTCAAATATAAACCTTCCATGATCATTTTGGGGGTTAACAAAGCCCAATATATTTCTTCAAATAATTTTGACAGTGCTCCAATTTCAGTGCGTCAACCACTGAAGACAAATAACCCCCCCCCACCATTTTTAGTGACAATAACATGAATACAGTATACCATATTTCTTTAAATAATAGAACCCACTTCCCCAAATAATCATACACTGAAACCCAATATTTACCTCCCTCAAGTCGACATTACCTTCCTTATTTGTGATGACAAGCAATTTACTGTATTATGTAGACTAGTGGACATCCCTTTCATAGATGCCTTGCCCAATTAGTCGCTAAGTTCATCTGCCTCAAATCAACACCTCAAAGTTTCAATAGCGTGATAATGACTGATATGACCTATTTCCTCAAATACTTGGCACAAATTATTCACCTGATGTATCAATCCACCAATGAAAAAGAAATGACTTCCTCAAATAGACGCCTGCCATTGTCATGGCTGTGATTTTGAGTGCCGCTACACACTGAAAATAGTTCCTCAAATATTCAACGCTCCAATTACTCACCTGGTGTTCCTTCCATTTCCACTCCAGCCAAATAAACGTCTCTCTCCAATAGAATATTTCTCACAATGAGTCATTATTTCCATGGTGGAAAAAATAAAAGTTTCAACCTAGAACTGACGACCGAAGGGAAATAGCATCAACCCCATGTCTGAGTTTTAAGCCCCCCGCTACCATGGCAGCCTAAAAATATAAAATATAGGTCTTGTGGCTCATAAGGAAGCGACAGCGAGGCGAATTAATAGAATGGATTTTATTATATCCGCCGCACAATTCATCGAGGTATTAGGGCGAATCCAGGCTTGTTCGGAAGGTGAACGAGACGTCAGCTGCTCAACCCATGGGAGACTTTACAGCTCGCGCCGGTACGCTTGTTAATTACGCGCCGGCGACATGTTTACTAGGCCTCGCCTCTCTTGTTTGCGCTGTACCGCGCCTTCTATAACCAGAATAAGGTGGCCCATTTAAGCATCTGTGATTACTGCGACTCATTATCGATCCCCCCCTTTTTTTTTTTTTTTTTTTTAAGAAAAGGCCGTCCTTGTCTCCTTCTGGGTGCACACATCTCGCCCACAGATTCCGGCAGATTAGCATGTTAGCCTAAAGCATTTTTACGCAATCACAAGAGGGCTGGTGGTGAATAGAAATAAGACCAAAATTCTAAAAATGAAGGCACGGATTCAAGGGAACTGTTAATCTACCTCTGTGTCCTATTTTACAGTAAATAACACTCCCAAGTAGACGCCATGCCCCAATTAATCATTCATTGCGTCATCATCTGTAACTAACTAACCACCTACCATTTTAATTATCAGTGATAGAGTATTTTCTCAAATAACGCCATACTCCAATTTGCGTTTTGGTGCATCATTCATTGAACCCAAATAAACACCTCTCTAACTGTAAGGCACTCGGTGCATCATCCCCTGAAAAAAAATTGATGCCATAACCCAATATGGCATTTGGTGCACCATCGCCTGGAAAAAATAAACGTCTCTCTGAATTTGATGCTTCCCGTTGTCCATATTGTTTTGTTTTGTTTTTTTGTTTGTTTGTTTTTTTGATGACAGTCATTATACAGCATTTCCTCAAATAAGAAACCTTGTCCCAATTAATCACTAGATGTGTAATCCACTGAGTCCAAATTAACACCTGCCATTGTTATCTTTCATGGTAATGACGCCCAGTAAATGCCACTGCCTCCCAATCAGTCCCCCGGTGTGGGATGATCCACTTCATCAAGTACATTTCGAGACTCCTCCATGAATAATTCCTGTTTATAATTACATCTTATATGTATATTACAGTATTTTGATGCCATCCCCCAAGTAGCCAATAAGTGTATCATCCACTGAAGCCAAATAAACGCCTCCCTCAAGTAGAAACATCCCATTAACATGATCGGTAGTCATGATGACCAACATTCTCCATTTCCTCAAATAATTGAGGCTTAATTGTGTATACAGAGTTGGAGGTTGCACGGATGAGCACCGACGGGAATTTGCCTGACCTGAAATTCCCCCAAACGGGCGGACAGGGCAGCTCCATCCACCTATCGGCTAACACACTGAAGCAACATGGAAGAAACGGCAAGTACCTTTCGGCCAGTTGTATCCTGTTTGATTGTTTTCTGCCCAATCAAGTTGTATCGCGCGCTACTGTATTGTACTGAATCCTAACGAATGAAACAAACGACTTTGAACTGTTGTCACTTGGGGATGTTGATAGCTTTCAGCAGATATTGTCATAGAAATTATAGCCAATATTGGCGCCCTGAAGAATATGACCCAAGGGTAGCGTGCAGGCTGAACAAAAGAGGTTCAAGGACTGACCCTTGAGGGACCCCACATTCTATTCGAGTTGCGGACTGGACCCCATGGCCTGATTGCCAGACAAATGAAAGGCAAATATACACCGGAAAAAAACCCCATTTACACTCATATTCACAAACGCTTGGGCAACTATGTACCTGGATATACAGTGAATAGCGCAGCACGTAACTGCGCTGCAGGCCTTCCTTTTAGCCACCTTCTCGTGCAATAATTAGACTTGAACATACACGGAGTCACAGAAATTGACTCGTACAGTACACCTGCCGCTAATGGTGTGCAAATAAGGTGCTTACATACAGCAAGAACTTGCCACTTTTAGAATGCATTCAATGCAAATGCAGTCGCCACTCAGCGGGATGAGAAAAAAGCCGGCGTCCGTAGCCGGCGTTCTCGCAGGACGGCGCGATACATTTCCTGCCGACATCCCGTGTTATATGACCCAAATTGTTTTCCTTTCATCTCGCTGAGCGATCGAAGTCACGGCGGGGGGTAACTTTGCCATTGAAAGTGAGACGAGGGAGGAGGTGGGGAGTGAATATGAATGAGTGCGGGAGGAGATGATCAACAAGGAAAATGGCTCTCTTTGTCATCAGAGCCAGTGTATGAGTGGTCGCCGCAACGTGCAATTTAAAGTAATTGTTTGTTGTTGCGGCTATGCTTTTCCATTTTTCGATGTCACCACACAGAATTGCCTCCGTGAACCGTACATCTCTTTGGATTCTGGTGTTAACAACGCTTCCTTTCAGGGATACGAACGGGAATCAAAATGAGCTCATGGTTGACGCTAGCTGTTGACAAGTGATTCTAATTCAAATTTGCAAATGGTGGTCTGCAGGGTTAAAATTGAATTGTTTTTGTCATACGCTTTGATCTGGCTTCATGTCTAACTCATTCACTGCCATTGAAGAAATGACTCATGCGTACACACTCATAATCACAGAAAGTCAACCGCTTTTATAATGTTGGCTGTTGACAGAAGTTTTTTTCTTCCAAATGCATACGCTGCACCCTTTACAGGAGCTTAGTCTGGGGTTGCTTTTTTTCGCTCCACCTCCATTATGCGTTGTTTTGTTTGTTTGGTGATCCGGCCGACGCCTGTTCTGTAACCTCCTGTTGGTCATTATCTTTTGGACGATTTTGTCCGTTCCGTTTTGCTGCACCCTGTAGTACAATGACAATAAAGCTATTTCTGATTTTGATGTATACGTCAAGGATATTTTTCAATGGGGAGGCATTCAGGAAGGTTGCACCCAGTTTGTTTGTGAATATTAAGTTATTAAGCTACTGCGAAGACTAACGGAACACTTCGGATGGCGGCGTTGAAGTTTTAGGAATGGCTGCTTTAGACCAAGCATTCCCAAAGTGTGGTTTGTGCGCACCTCTCAGGGGGTGTGAGATGAAAAGTAAACTTTGTTCTTAGGTGCAATTGTTCTCGGCCCCCTCACAGGTGAGATTCAAGCATTCCCAAAGTGTGGGTTGTGCGCACCTCTGGGGGTGGTGTGAGATGAAAAGTAAACTTTGTTCTGAGGTGCAATTGTTCTCGGCCCCCTCACAGGTGAGATCCGCATTGCTTTCGTGCTGTACAAGCACATCGGCATGTACTTGTCCACGGAGAACGCCAGCATGAAGTTGGGCAGCGATGCCATGGCAACCAATTATTCCGTCATCGTCAACTCGCCGGTGATCACGGCCGCCATCAACAAGGACGCCAATAAAGTCTACCTCTCCGACCCGGTCATCTTTACCATCAGACACCGACAGGTATGTAAATGCACGGCACGTGACAAAAGAGAACGGAATCGCTTTTCAAGTATGTTTTTGTTTTTGTTTTTGTTTTTTAAATTATTCATTAAATGCGAAATGCATTTGTCAAAAAAAAATTGTAATTATGAAAACAGAGTTTGGAAGTTTGAAATTAAATCAGGGGTGTTTATTCAAATTAAAAACAAAACAGAATAAAACAAGTTATGTTACTTTATTTACCATGTGATTTCTATGCAAATATTATTTTATGTCGTGGAATTTGTTGATTTTTAATACAGTGTAGGAAAATTAAAGTTACTGTTCTAAAAGACATTCAAACTATGTTTTATTTATTTATTTTAAAGTACATACAGTATACAAAAATATTTAGTTGAAACAAATAATTTTGAAATCATTTACCTCTGTTTTGCAATTCAAAATTATATTCATTTATTCAATGTTAAAAAATGAATACACGAAACAAGTCGGTGTCTCAAAATGACGTCGGTTGGGCTCATCACCGGAATGTTAAGCAGTGCGGCATCAAAATGAGATGTCATCCTCAAATGTGCGCTCTGCCTCCCGCAGCAATCCGAGGAGAACTTTAACCCAAACTGTTCATTCTGGAGCTACTCCAAGCGCACAATGACCGGCTACTGGTCCACGCAGGACTGCCGCTTGCTGGGCAACAACAGGACGCACACCACCTGCTCCTGCACCCACCTCACCAACTTCGCCGTCCTCATGGCCCACGTGGACGTCAAGGTAGGAAACTGCCATCCGACAGCCTGAGCGTTGCTCGCGCCAGCGTTGCCACAGTCACCTTGAAAAAGTAATTAACTCCCTTTATTGATTCGTTGACTTTAAACATAACTTGGGGACTGATTTCTTGATTTTAATAGGAACGAAGTTACTTGCCTCAGACGCCGACAACGCCGCTTAACATAGAAATGAAAATTTTATTTTTTGTTTCCTCTTAGTTTTGTTGTATGTGCAAGCTATATCAATTTAGCAGACCGTGGCATTTCAAAATGCACGGTTGTTGTTGTCCTCTCTGAAGAAAGACATTCTGTTCTGTACATCTCGCCAAATTGGTCATAAAATGACAGCTTAAGTCTGCGAATAGTAACTTTAATCGGACTTTTGATGATATATAATCAGATCACGAGTCACTCAAAATGGCAGCCATTGTAAAGTAACGCGTCACTCGGTAACATGTCACCGGCGTCACTTGGTCGTTCATTGCATCAGATCACACTCTCGCCTTGTTTATTTCTCAGAAAAACAGAATGGGCAGCCAAACCGCCTATACTGGTCCTCATTGTAACCATAATTGAGGGAGGCACTTGCGGACCAAAGCATTCTGCGTGCAATGTGCGGCGTGATGAAAAGGAAGTCATCTTGTATAGCTCGACGGCTCTCTCTCAACATGAAGTCAATCCAATTGGCAAAGCGTAAATCTGCCTGCGCGGAATTGAAATACAGCCAGGAGTCGTGTGACTCGGGCCACCGATTTATGACGGGCGGAACAGCTGTCGGGATGGCATCCGTGTACCGTACCGACATTGCGCACCTTTTGCCGTCCTCGCCCTCTTGTCATCGCCGCCTCCGATGTACGCGCAAACAAAGGCAACCTTGACTGTCCTTTGGCGTCGCCGTCTCGCTCCGACGCCGCCGCGGTGGAGGTTCTCCCGGCGACGACAGTGATGGATGCTCCCCAAATATCACCCTCTCCATCATCCGCTGGGATGTGCCACTGATTTAGACTTACTGGTTCGTCGAGAACAGTTGCAGTTTAGCGGCAGTTCCGTGCCTTCCCCCTGGGGCTTATCCTACCTACTTGAGAGTCAATTTCAAAGAGCCGTCATCAAAAAATGGTCACAAATGGCGCATTTGAATTTCAAAAGCGGCCATATTAGAGGGGCTTTAAAAAGAAGGTTGTTCAAAGCGGCGCCGAGTGAAGAAAAGGAACCGTCCTCCTGCGTCTTGTTGTTTGACATTGATCCCGTATTTCCTATCAACTCGCGGCCAGGTGCATCAGCTGCTGAAAACTAAACCCCTCCCTCATGTAGACACACTCATGGTTGCTTCTAATTAGAATAAAAGGGACCCTATTTACTCTAATATGTAGATGCCATGCACCAATGAGTCAGCGGCAGCTTCAGCAAATGAAATATGAATTAGAATTTTTACATTATTGTGTCTAATGGGAGCCAAGAAAGCATATTTCTTCTGAATACACAGCCATTTCCACAAATACAGTATTTAAATTGCGGATATTTGGGGTGGGGTGGGGGGGCTGTTCAAAGCAGTGCCTGGCAAAAAAAGGAAACGGCTTGTTGTTTGACATTCACCCGATGCCCGCGGACCAGTCGAGACACGCAAAATGTTAAAAAGCTCTCAATCCCACGGCCAAATGTGATTATTTATCACCAATTTCAAACATCTCGTCGCGCTTATGTCTCGAGGCTCGGCAACAGGACGTCTCAAGGTTATCGGCGGCGGCGTCACATCAAAAGCCCTCTTCTACTCCGAAACCCAATCGTTCCAAAAGGAATATACATTTAATCTGGAAGACACAGTCATATTTACCGGGGATTTGTTTACGCAGCCATCAGGGATACGATTACAACAATCGAGTAGAACTGGGACGTGCGATCGGACAAAAGTTTCTTTTTGAAGGACATCTTAAAACAGCTACTTCAAACTAAAATGGCTTTCTGTGCCTTTGTGGTCACGACTTCTGAAGGCTTTTTGTGTCTCTATTCATGACAACCAAATTTCATGTTGCGAAGACAAACTGGCTTTGCGGGCTGATTATTTATTTATTTATTTGGGGGGGGGGGTGTCGCTTTTTTCCAGATGGTGCTACTTAGCCAAAATGGTGATTTCAAAACAAAATGGCTAACTTCCTTTGTATTTTTCAAATTATTTTTTTATTTTATTTTAATTTTTTTGGGGTGGTTGAGGCTCTACTCAAAATAGACATTCCAACCAAACTCTTGTTGCAAAGTCTAACCGACTTTGCAGGCAGGTTTTTTTTTTTTTCCATTCCAGGAAAGCATCCTATTAAAATGGCAGATACACCAACAAACACATACCGACTGAATTCCGAATGAATGTTGCTTAGTCTTGTATGCGCCGTGTACATTTCCCAAAGTAGCTTGGGGCGGGCTGTGTCACAGTGAGTGAATGCCAGAAAATGACAGCCGCCTGCTTTCAAGACACCTCTATGGACTGCCATCATGGAGGCTTTTTTTTTTTTTTTTTTTTTTTTTGTGTGAGGTGAGGTGCAGATTGCATCATTTGGCACCCCGCCTTGAGCTGAGCCCCCGCCCCAACCCCCGCTCCCTCCCAGCAGAGTCATCGTGGCTCGCGGCCATCATCCACCTCCAAGAATAAAGAAATCGTTTCACAGTAAATCCATCACCGAGGTGTAGATACACTCGCTGCCCTTCACTGTGTTTCTGCAGCAGCCTTCCTCCCGTGCATTCTTCTTTTTTTTTCTTTTTTCTTTCATTCAATTGAAGGTGAGAGTGTGATGGATAGAGCTTGTTCAGCTCGCTAGGCCCGTCGACCTCGGGGTCCTCGCTCTCACAATGCTATGAAGCAAGTGACGCCCGACGCATCAGCCTTGCACCTGCTGAGCGCGGCGGCGCAAACGGCTTTTCGCTGCAAGCCAGTGTTTTAGTGCGAGGCATCAAACTTGCCGTGATAGTCTAGTATACGTGATCAACAAAATCTAGTAGTAGTTTGCTCTTGTACTGGTCTCTTTTGAAGACATTTTTTTTTTCCTCCTTAAATCACTGCCCAGCAGCCTGAAAAAGAGGACTCGCCCTCTGGGAAATTAAAGCACCTCAAAAGCTGACCGGAGTATTTGGGGGCAGTAATTATGTGGAGTTAATAAATCAAGATGTCACTACTTTAAGCTTCATACACGGGAAAAACCTTTTTCAAAAAATATTTTGGCATCTGTCTTTCCCATTAACATCATGATAGCAAGTCGTCAGGTAATGATATGATAGCGCATCCAGATGGGAAATCCTCAGGCAATCTGTGCCTCGCTTTTAAAAATATTTTTTGCCAGGATTTATGCACGGAAACATATATTAGAATCATCTGCCTCTGCGCCAGAATTTATCGGGGGACTTTTTCATTTCACATCTTTGCAAGTTGAGTTAATAAAGAGATAAACAACTTTTCTGACACTGTTGGATCATTAATCACACACCAGGTCGAATCGCCCGAGGAACATTATTGCTCTTCGTGAGAAACACGGTAACGGGAAGTGGATTGATGGGGTTTTTTTCCCTCCGTAACAGAACACAGACCCGGTTCACGACATACTTCTGGATGTCATCACTTGGGTGGGCATCCTCCTTTCGCTGGTGTGCCTGCTGGTCAGCCTCTTCACCTTCTGCTTCTTCCGCGGCCTCCAGAGCGACCGCAACACCATCCACAAGAACTTGTGCATCTGCCTTTTCATCGCAGAGTCCCTGTTCCTCGTCGGGATCAATCGGGCTGACCAGCCGGTAAGACTCCAACGTCACTTCAAATAGCTAACTGTTTGTAAAAATACATTTCAAATCTATAGTAGGTAAATATTTCATTCATCCTGTGAGAGAAATTAAAATGAATTAAATTGCATTCAGCAATAGTAATTGTTATGGCATGTGAAATGCCATCCAGCCATCCATTTTCCCATCCGCTTATCCTAAGGGTCGCAGGGGGGTGCTGGAGCCTATCCCAGCCATCTTCGGGCAGTAGGCGGGGGACACCCTGAACCGGTGGCCAACCAATCGTAGGGCACACAGAGACGAAGAACTATCCACGCTCACACTCACACCGAGGGACAATTTTGAGTGTTCAATCAGCCTCCCATGCATGATTTTGGAATGTGGGAGGAAACCGGAGTACCCAGAGAAAACCCACACAGGCCCGGGAGAACATGCAAACTCCACACAGGGAGGCCGGAGCTGGAATTGAACCCGGTGCTTCTGCGCTGTGAGGTCGACGCGCTCACCACTGGATCGTGCATGTGAAATGATGATTCCAGATATATTTTAAATAAAATAAGGATAATAGTAATAGTAAAAATAATGTTTTTACTGTTTAACTTTGTAATAATATTCCCAATGTCAGTGTTGGCTCAACAACCATTTTTTGGATTTTTTTTTTTTTTTTTTTGCATGCAACCACTTTCAAAACCGTTTCGAAAAGTAAAAAGTGCTTTGATAAGATTTTTTTTTTTTTTTTGTAAAAATACAAAGAATATTTTTGGGTGTTAATAGCTAGCCTTTTGCAACATTTCTGTCTGGCTTTGAATGCCTTCAGGAAGTATCCTCTGCATTCAAGGTAATGCTTTTTTTTTTTGCTTTCCATAAGATTTTATGGGTGCGATTCATGGCTCTCTCACGGTACACAATTAATGTCCACTCAAGCCTTAGCACATTTAATTGAATCAATTTCAGGGACAAAATAAGCTAGTAATGTTCAACTGCGCACATAATTAGTCAACGCTGTGTGTGCGCTATATAACGTGAGAGAAGGGGCGCCGATTAAAGCATTCCACCTGAACACAGTGGCAGCTTGTGCATTTGTTACCTGCATCTTTAGTAGGGAATTCATGCCACCATTATTCCACCGCAATGATACAAAAGCGATGCAAAAACATACACGGAACAACAGGAAATTGTGCCACGTTGGTCATCTGGAGCACTTCGCAAATCAGCATTTATCGAATCGCGTGACCAAAACACGCACACACACACAAAAAAAAAAGTGACCTTCCCCCTGCACACCCTTCAGATCGCATGCGCCGTCTTCGCCGCCTTGCTGCACTTCTTCTTCCTGGCGGCTTTCACTTGGATGTTCCTGGAGGGGGTGCAGCTCTACATCTTGCTGGTGGAGGTGTTCGAGAGCGAGCACTCGCGTCGACGCTACTTCTATCTGGTGGGCTACGGGGTGCCGGCCCTCGTTGTGGCCGTCTCGGCGGCGGTGGACTACCGCAGTTACGGCACGGACAGAGCGTGAGTACCAGTTTCGAACGTGTCAAACGGATACTTGGCTCACATTGGCTGACAAAATACCCAATTTCCTCTGTTATTAACCTAATACGTCCAATTTACAGTAATAGATACCGCATGCCAGTTAGTTCACGGGTGCGGTCTTCATTCAAGAAAAATAAAGGCCTCCTATGTCTTACCAAAAATGATGCAAACCAATGCAGCCTCTTTTTTCTCGGAAACGCTCTGCCCCATTTAGTCGGTATATTATCTATTTCAGACAAATAAATGCCTCCTCCTATTGACTGTAATAAAAGTATGTTGCGTTCAGGAAACTCGGAGCTGCGATTAGCAGGCAATAGTGTACTTTTACATATCGTATCTTGAAATTTCTTTCGTAACAAGAGGCATTATTTTCCTGTTGAGGCATTTCGTGACTTGAAAATTTCATATGAAGAAACGTTCGTAAGTAGAGGTCCCACTGCACATTATTTCCTCAAATAATAGACACCTTGTTCCATTTATTTAACACAAACGAATACCCCCTCAAATGGACGACTCCCTCGTCCGTTGTAATGAGGACGAATGTTACCCAAATTAATCAGTTTCATCTTCAACATAGCAAAATAAGCACCTCCCTTGATATATCACTTAAAAATTAGAACAAACATACCACAGTTCCTCAAATAATCGTCACCATATCCCAATGAGGCTCCAGGTGTGTTATCCATTTCAAAGAAATAAATGCCTCTCTCAAATAGACACCTCCCTTATCTTTTGTACCCTATTTCCTCTAACTAACCACATGGGGACATTATTTCCCAGGTACATCATCTATGTAGCACAAAAAAAAAAAAAAAAAACTCCCTCAAATAGACTCCTCCTGTTATTACTTATACATACCAACATACCCGAGTTCTCGTGATAAGTGGCATGCAGTTAGCGACCTGCTAATGGCACACACAAGCTGGTACGTTTCGAGACTGGCAGAGCCTCAGTTGGTGGTGATGGATGGCAGCGATTGCTTGCCACACTCGCGTGAATAATTAACGCCCGCCACCGGTGGAACAATTACACCGGGCTGTTGAAGGATGAGGGGAGGTTTTGAATGACTTGTTACCTTCAATAAAGAATAGGCTTTGTGTTCTCCATTCAGATTGCTGCTTAGAAACTCCTGAGTAAAAAGCCGCCGGGCGAAAGCAGGCCCACGTTGTTCCCCCCCGCCCGTTTCCTCAAGGGACGCGCGTTGGAAGACGTAGCGCAGGGCCTTAGAAACTTAGGAGAGAAACTTGATGCTCTCCGAAAGCCAAAGACAAACCAGTGGAGGCTGAAGAAGATGACATGCCTGAAGCTTCTGCCACCCACCAAGTCGTTAAATCTGTCTGTGATCTGAGGAAGGAGGGAAAAAAAACGAACAACACAACCTTCCGAGAGATATATAACGGAGGTGCACGTGGCGGCGCGCTTTGAAGAGCTGCCAAGCGCGTCTTTTTGTTTGCGCCTTTTCCTCTTCGTTACGCCGTCCATGTGTGTTTTTCTCTGGGCCCTCGTCCCAGGGAAGAGGCATCAAGCCCTGTCACTTCTGATAAAGTAGTCGCTCTCCTTTCAAAGCGCCGCCGCGCCTTTAGGAGACAAAATGCGTAAACACGTTGTTTGCATGACTCTCAAATCCGTCGGCGGTGGAAATCAGTTCCGCCACCTGCGTGGGAACCGAGCCAAAGCAAGAGTCGAGGGTCTATTTCCTCGACTCACAGTCCAGTTAGGAATCCTGCATTTGAGGTGTTTTCGGTGCCTGAATGGGTTTTCTCTCTGTCCGATTTTGATCGCATCTGACTGCGGACTAGTCGGTCACAGTGATCTTCACTGTCAGTTACAACAACTACCAGCACGCCTAAGTTTGATTTCCAGACAAGTCCCTTGACCAAAGACAGAAGCGTTGCCAACTTCCTGTCTGGGTTAATTTGCCTTAAAGCACTTCCATCCATCCCTTTTCTGATCCGCTTTATCCTCACAAGTGTCAGGGGGGTGTGTGTGTGTGTGGGGGGGGGGGTTGCTTGTTCAGTTAGCGACCTGCTAATGGCACACACAAGCTGGTACGTTTCGAGACTGGCAGAGCCTCAGTTGGTGGTGATGGATGGCAGCGATTGCTTGCCACACTCGCGTGAATAATTAACGCCCGCCACCGGTGGAACAATTACACCGGGCTGTTGAAGGATGAGGGGAGGTTTTGAATGACTTGTTACCTTCAATAAAGAATAGGCTTTGTGTTCTCCATTCAGATTGCTGCTTAGAAACTCCTGAGTAAAAAGCCGCCGGGCGAAAGCAGGCCCACGTTGTTCCCCCCCGCCCGTTTCCTCAAGGGACGCGCGTTGGAAGACGTAGCGCAGGGCCTTAGAAACTTAGGAGAGAAACTTGATGCTCTCCGAAAGCCAAAGACAAACCAGTGGAGGCTGAAGAAGATGACATGCCTGAAGCTTCTGCCACCCACCAAGTCGTTAAATCTGTCTGTGATCTGAGGAAGGAGGGAAAAAAAACGAACAACACAACCTTCCGAGAGATATATAACGGAGGTGCACGTGGCGGCGCGCTTTGAAGAGCTGCCAAGCGCGTCTTTTTGTTTGCGCCTTTTCCTCTTCGTTACGCCGTCCATGTGTGTTTTTCTCTGGGCCCTCGTCCCAGGGAAGAGGCATCAAGCCCTGTCACTTCTGATAAAGTAGTCGCTCTCCTTTCAAAGCGCCGCCGCGCCTTTAGGAGACAAAATGCGTAAACACGTTGTTTGCATGACTCTCAAATCCGTCGGCGGTGGAAATCAGTTCCGCCACCTGCGTGGGAACCGAGCCAAAGCAAGAGTCGAGGGTCTATTTCCTCGACTCACAGTCCAGTTAGGAATCCTGCATTTGAGGTGTTTTCGGTGCCTGAATGGGTTTTCTCTCTGTCCGATTTTGATCGCATCTGACTGCGGACTAGTCGGTCACAGTGATCTTCACTGTCAGTTACAACAACTACCAGCACGCCTAAGTTTGATTTCCAGACAAGTCCCTTGACCAAAGACAGAAGCGTTGCCAACTTCCTGTCTGGGTTAATTTGCCTTAAAGCACTTCCATCCATCCCTTTTCTGATCCGCTTTATCCTCACAAGTGTCAGGGGGGTGTGTGTGTGTGTGTGTGGGGGGGGGTGCTGTAGCCTCTCCCAGCTGTCTTCGGGCAGTAGGCGGGGGACACCCTGAACCGGTTGCCAGCCAATCGCAGGGCGCCTTAAGCCACTTGCCTTACGCTATCCTCATCTATCGTATGACAGTGAAAATAAATGGAAGTTTTGCTTTGGTTTGACAATGTAAACGTCCTGGTAGCATTCTGGGACCAAACATCTTTGAGATTTAGAGAAACCATTGCAGGAAGTTGAACGATCAGTTGTGCATGACAGAATGCTGATGATTCCCGTCGACGGTTTCCCAGCCATGACCTCGTCTAACTTGACACAGTCATGATTCACCATTGAACCGAATTCTTGTGTTGTTTGATTGAAATAGAAATTTTAAGATCATTTGTTACTGGCAAAATGCTCAGAAGTTGCTGACCTTGGACTGGTTCCTGTTAAGGAATCCATTTCCTGACTGTGATTTTTTTAGCCTCTCTCTGTTGTTGGTTCTGTTCAAACACTTGAAACAAAGAATGTAGAATGCTGTTGCAGGTATTTCCTGCTTACTGTGATTACAATCACCTTTAGTGCCCCTTGACCCCCACCTCGGGAGAGTCCCTGAAGGCCGTCAAGTTCCCCCGGGGAGGGACTCTTATCTCAAGACGTACGCACAGCGGGAGAGGTCTGGACTTTCCCAACATGCCAAGATCGGATTGCATCGATCTTTCTTTGTTTCCGGGATTTGCATGGAGGCGTAACTCCCCGCCTCTCATTATCATATTGTCTCTATCTATTCTCATGACTATTTTTTCTGTGCTTCCTGACGAAATCTGAAACTCTCAGGAGCCCAAATCGAGTCGTAAACTGCAGAAAAGAAAAATAAAACCTGCGAAGGTACTGTTCATCGTCTCCAGCCTGTATTTGGACAACTAACGTCCTCATCATCCGAAATTAACGAACACGC